>NW_007250431.1:97968-203627 GCF_000164805.1 Carlito syrichta
GAAACTATGGTGGGGGGGGCAGGGAGGGGAAGGGAGGTGGGATTAATGGTAGTTAATACCTGTCTGGGGAAGGGGGGCACACTTCATCAACAAGGGTACCTGCACAATGAATATTTGTATACCTAACCCTTAACTGTACCCCACAACTTTAAAATTAAAAATATATATTAAAAAAAAAAGAAAACAGGATTTATTGAGAGTATAGAGAAGCTCCCACAGTGGGAGGGGACCTGAAGGTGTTGCCCAGTATTTACTCTTTATAACTGTACTTACTTCTATGCTGAATTAGCCAATTTCTCTTCTTCCACAAATAGATGGTGAGCTACTTGAGAGAAAGCACTGTGTCTTTTATTTATCTTTTTTTCTCTACATAGTACTTGACACATAGAAGACTATCAAAAATGCTGAAAGAAGGAATGAAGTGATTGGCTGGGTCATATGCCACCTCTGTAATTCTGCCTCCCTATCTTAGCTGATTATGGTAAAAATCATAAGTAGACACTTGGTTTAGAAATTTCACCCTGTTATTGCAAGTATCTTATTTTGTCCCTGGGTTTTGTATGCTGTATTTAATCATCAAATATTTATTAAGCATATATTATTTGGCTGATACCGTCCTAGGCACTGGGGGTACATCAGCATGTGTGAGCAAGATAGATAAACATCCTGCCTTCCAGAGTTGAAAGTCGCATTCTGAATTACCTGGCAAACACACTCCCATGCGGAGCTTAGAAGCTAGAATGTTTATTATGGGTGCTCTTGGGACCAATACCAGTGGAAGGAAAAAAAAAAAAAAAAGGAAGCAGGATGAACAAAGGAGAAAAATTGAGCTGCAATGAAGTCTCAGCCACCCACCAGGAAGTCTGGAACTAAAACAGCCCGTCAAAGTTTTTCCGACAGAAACGGTTGGGCCTTTATCCCCTACCTTGATGAATTATTGTATCTGAGCTCCCCTAGGAAGGGAATGATCTTGGGCAAGGTGGCTTTCTCCAGCTGAAACAATCCTTGAAGGGTCAGAGAGTTGGAGGCTCTCTGAAGAGAGGAGGGGATTTGGCAGCACATCGCCATGTGCTGCCATGTAACATATGATGTACATGTTGCACATTACATACATGGTGTTCTAATATGTGTACTTAAAAAAGTATGGACTCAAATCCAAAACCCTGGGTGTTTAGTTTCTTTTTTTTTTATTTGTTTTTAAACAACAAACTATGTCAAAAAATAGAGACAGTTGATCAAATGTCTATGCTCTGGGAAACAAGAGAACTTCATAATGTAGACTATTCTCTAGGAAACCACAAATAATATAGAAATGATTATTTCAATTTCAAACAACTTTATTATTTTTAATATGTTCAATTTTTAAAAACAAGTGGATGCTTTACATTATTTTTTATAAATGTGGTGCGGAAAATACATGCACACATGCTCATCTACAAGCATAAAAGAAAATGCGTGGTGTGATTCAATGTGTATAATCTTACAGACGTCAAAAATATTAATTTACCAAGAAAAGCAGAGTCTTTTTTTTAAATTTTAGAATTATGGGATACATGTAAGATATTCATAAGTGTCTTGCATGAAGGCAAGGTTTGGGATTCTGACGAGCCTGCACTCACCTTGCTCCCCAGTAGTGAGCATGGTACCCATGGGTGGTTTTGTATTCCTTTGTTCCCCAACTTTCTCCCTCCTTTAGCAGTGCTCAGTATCTGTTGTCTTCATTCTTGTGTCAGTGTATACCCAGCATTTAGTATCCACTTATGAGTGAGAGCATGTGACATTTATTTTTTGTTTCTGTAATAATTCGCTTAGAAGGATGCATTCACGTTGCAAAGAATATGATTTCATTCTTCTTTATGGATGTGTGGTATTCCATAGTGTATATGTATCACATTTTTTTTATTCAGTCCACCTTCAGTGAGCATCTGAGTGGGTTCCATGTTTTTGCTATTGTGAATAGTGCTGCAATAAGCATATGAGAGCAGGTGTCTTTTTGGTAGAAAGATTTCTGTTCCTTTATAGTCCCAGAAGTGGGATTGCTGGGTTGAATGGTAACTCTACTTTTAGTTCTTAGAGAAATCTCCAAACTGCTTTCCACAGGGCCCTAAACCAGCTTACATTCTCATCTACAGTGTAGAAATGTTTCCTTTTCTCTGCAGCCTCACCAACATCTGCTTTGTGACTTTTTAATAGTAGCTATTCTGACCAGTGTGAGATGGTATCTCACCGTAGTTTTGATTTGCATTTCATTGATGATTAGTGATGCTGAGCATTTTTTCATATGTTTGTTGGCTGCTTGTGTATCTTCCTTTGAGCAGGGTCTGTTTATGTCCCTTGCCCACTTTTAAATGTGGTTATTTGTTTTTTCTTGTTGATTTGTGTTCCTTGTAGAGTCTGGATGTTAGGTCTTTGTCATAGCTTGCATATATCATCTCTCAATCTGTGGGTTGTCTCTTTACTCTCTTAATGGTTTGTTTTGCTGTGCAGAAGTGTTTTTTTTTTGTTGTTGTTTGTTTTGTTTTTGAGCTTGATAAGGTACCATCTGTCAATTTTAGTGTTTGTTGCATTTGCTTTTGAGGACTTGGCTATGAATTCATTGCTTAGGCCAATGTCTAGGAGGCTGTTTCTTAGATTTTCTTCTAATATTTTCTTAAGTTTGACATAAGAACAAAAGTCAAAAAACCTGTACCACACTTTGGTTTACAAAATATAGTCACTGTATAATTTAGGTCCCCTCCAATGTTTGGGAATGACAAGGCTAATGAATATAATGGAACCCATCAAGGAAAGGCCTCTTCCTACCAGCTCTTCAATCTCTATTTATGCTTTTGCCTTGTCCCTTACGTGTCCGAAGTGTTTGGCGGATTCTTGAAGCATGCCTTGACCACCTTCATTGCCTCTGCTTTCTCTCCTCCTCTCCATCATTCAAGGAAATAATTCTGGTTATCACTGCGTGGCATGATGGTCACCTTTAACTCTCTTACTTTCATAAACTTCTCTGTCCACACCACAAGGGCTAGATCTGATTTTGCTTTTTTCCTAAAGCCTAAACATAGCCCAACGAATTCATGTTTCTCAGAAAATCCCAGCATTTCCTGAACAGATAATTGTTGCTCATTAACTTGCTGTGAGTAGGATTAGCAAATCCACCTTCCAGTATCCAATCAACTGTGAGTCAACTGTTAATATCTATTTTCTTAGCCTGTGAAACTAAACCTGTAACCTAACAGTGAGTAAAGGTAAGATGGAACAGAAAGGCAGTGAGTGCCCTTGACATCAAAAAAAGAGGATTTGGGTCCCAGAGGAACTTTCTTTAGCAAGTCACTTATTGAACCCTCTGCTCTCCATTTTTCCTTGTCCTTAGTAAGATATAATAATGCCAATTTCACACTTTGTAGTTAAAAAGTGCTCTGTAGATGTATGGTATCATCATGTTATAGAAACCCTACAGCTGTTATCTCTGTAGCTGTTAGGTGTCTATGGATGTCTTCATTTGAGAGATTGTCTCTTGCAGATCCTGTCTTTAGAAAAGTAAATGTCTTCATTACCACCAAGAGATCCCCTGGTCAATTTAATTTTCAATTCAAAACAAGAAAACTTTGCACGTGGCAAGAATATGGCTTTTCAGAGAAGTTCTGTACATGGTAAGAATATGACTTTTCAGAGATCATATTGGGTTTTCAACAAACACTTGTCTAATTAAATTAAATTGAAAGCATTTAATGGGAACACGTGGCTGATATTTAGACTTCATATCAAGCAAAAACTGGCTTTATTTTTTCCTATAATTAACTTTCTATCCTAATATTTTTTTCCTGACACAGATCACTTGATCTGGTCATTTCCAAGTGAGTACTGTCAGTCAATTCAGGCATAAAGTTCAAGCTCATTCAGGACTGTCTTCTTGTTCCAACCCTGTGCTTTCCAGCTCCTGGAACTCATACCTTTGCAGTAGTCATCTGCATGGATATTTTCTGAGATGTGCAGCTGATCCGTCTGTTTTTCAATCATCTGCTGAGGACACTGAAACTTCCCCATGTTGACATTTGTTGGGAAGTCTGTGCCCTTACCTGGCTTCTGGTTTCCATGGTCTATTCTGCCTTCTTCATTCCTTTACTCGCTTCTTCTTCCACTTCCCAGAATCCTTCTTGCCTTCTTCCTCACTTTCCCTTCTCCTTCTTTTGTTTCTTCTTGTTTCTCTCTCTCCATTAAAATACACACACACACACAACACATACAACACACACACACATACACACCATCTATTGAACACATGACAAATGTCCGTCCTACAAAAGTTTCCAAGTTGTGGCTCTTGACCCCAAGGAGCTCTCAAATAAGGGCCTCATTATCAAAATAAGGAGAATATATATTTCAGCCTTGAAAAAGTCTACATCTCTCAAAAGAATAATTTTTTCATGAAGGAAGTCGAATCTCCATGCACCAAAGACATGGCATCCTAAGGTCATCTTGCCTCTGAATCATCAGAGACCAAATCCAACCCAACACCTGACTCAGTGCCAGAAGTAAGAGCATTGCAGGGGAGTCCACAGATTTTCTGTGAGAGGAGGCCCATCTTCATTTTCTCTTGTTAATCACCATCATGTTGACTGTGGTTACTGACAAGGCAGTTTCCCTCGACAAGCGGAGGTAATATTTTCCAAAGGAAACCAAGCTTTCGTTTGCATGTTCTCCTCCTCATTATCCCAAGCTGTACGAGGTTCCCAACTCCAGTCTGCCCACAAGTGACCATCTGGCCCACAGCTGCTGGGTCCAAGTGTAAACACTCTGGCATGAGCAGTCCAAGGACTCTTTTTACTTCTGATGTATGCCAATGTCTGTGTTGTTGGCTACCCCGTCCCTTCCACTGGAAAAGCAGCAACTGTCACTTTCTTTCTCTTTTCTCTTCATGCAGAGTTTGCTTACAGTGGGAACACATATGCCAGGCACATGGCAGGGAATTTAGTAGACCTAAATTATAAGTGTGATCAGTTGCATTTCATTGACTCTGAGAGTAAAATGACAAGGGAGAAGTTTAGAAGTTTAAGTGCCAATTGGAGTTGGGGAACCCCAGATGTATACTCATTGGGCCTGCTGGTTGGTTGCCTAGAAAGTAGCTTGTTCCTTTCTTTCTTTTCCTCATCCTGACCGTGCCTGGTGATGTGGTTAGGAGTACAGTGACAATAGTTAATCTTTGTAGAATGCTATTTAGGTGACTGACACTGTGCTGAGTGATTTGTAAGTATTATTTTATTGAATATGCTTAGCTACTCTATGAAGTTACTATTGTCTCATTTAAAATTTTTGAAATCTGTGGCTCCAAGGGAATTCACTTGACAAAGGTCAGGCAATCTGTCCTGTCTGACCTTGTATACAAACGTTCATTATGCAAGTACCCTTGTTGATGAGGTGTGCCCCCCCTCCCCTGGCAGTTTCCCACTACTGTCAATCCCTTTCTTAGAGTATTACAATAGTTGTTCAAGGTCCACTTATGAGTAAGGACATGTGATACTCGGTTCTTTGTTTCTGTGATAGATCACTCAGTATTATAGCCTCTAAGTTCATCCAATTTGCTACAAGATTCGTAATTTTGTCCTTCTTTATGACTGCATAATATTCCGTTGTGTATATGCACCACATTTGTTTTATCCAGTCCTCTTTCAATGGGCAGCATAGTTGGCTCCATATTTTTGCTATTGTGAATAATGCTGCAGTAAACATGCTTGTGCAGGTATCTTTTTCATAGCTCTGTGCCTTTTCAATGACAGGATATTGTAAACTGCTTGAGGACAGGAATTATGAATTGTCCAGCAATAAGTCCTCAGAGAAACTTAGTACAGATCCTCACTTGGCAGACCTCTTTTTCATTTTTTATCATTTATTTTTGTTTCAATTGAGTTACAAATAGTTTTGGTCTGAGTTTTAATCAACAGAAGATCTTCAAAAACATTGTGAAATTAATAATAAATGGATGGATAATGATATAGTGCTTTTACAGTAGAAGACTGTTTTCTCTAAAAACCATGTCTTCTCAAACAGCTTTACTGGAAGTCATTCACACTCAGGAATACGGTAGAGAAAAATACTACTGTTACACTGTTGCCTCCTAGAAGACTCCCACCACTACATAATATGGCCTATCTTGTCTGAAAGATTACACTTGATGCTGTCTTATTTCTGCCTTCAGTTTTCTCTCTGGTCCTGTTGTTTGCCTCATTAAAATGTCCTCTTTGTCCTGTCTATTTTAATCTTGTTCACCTTCAAGGTTCTGCTCAGATCTCATTTCCCCCAGGATCCACCGGGATCATCATGATGTCTTTTTACTCCCACAGTGATTGTTACTGAACCAAACTGGGTTCTACTCTCTTGGTGCAGCAAAGCCAAACACTGACATCATGGCAGTGACTAGAGAAAGTAAAGAATTCCTTGCTGGGCATCAAACATGGAGAAGCTGGCAATTCGTGCCTAAGACCTGATCTCCCAGCTGGCTTACTGTTGAGGGTTTTTTTTTTTTTTTTTTTTTTTTTTTTGAGTCGGAATCTCACTCTGTCACCCAAACTGGAGTGCAGTGGCCGCTCCCGGCCACCGCAGCCTCGACCCGCTGGGCTCTGGCGATCCTTCCGCCTCAGCCTTCCAAGTAGCCGGAATTACAGGCACATGCTACCACGCCCGGCTGATTTTTTGATTTATTGTAGAGATGAGGTCTCGCTGCCCAGGCGGGTCTCGAACCCACGGGCTCAGGCAATCCACTCACCTCAGCCTCCCAAAGGCACGGGATTATAGGCTGAGCCACCGAGCCCGGCCTGTTGAGGGTTTTTAAAGGTAGGGAGGCAGAGGTTACAGATAAAGTCACCAATCAATACAGGGAGGCTATACATTGAACTAAAAAGGAGGGACGTCTTGAAGTGGAGCCCACCGGTCATAGGTGAGCTTTTAAACATTTTCTGATTTGCTGTCAGTTAAGGACATGAAGCTTTGTAAAAATGTGGGATCAGCAGAAAATAATGTTAGTTCTGGCTCATGGACGTGACCCTCCTCAGGCCCAGAAGGAAATTTAGAACAAAAGCCAGCTGTCAGAGTTCAGTCCTCAGTTTTCCCTTTTCTGAGGACTACATGCCAGTGGATATGGTTGGTAGGAGTTGGGGTTTCTGAAAAACAATTCAGGAACATATGTTAAGATGTTATCTTTAGATTCTACAGGGAATTAAACATCTCCTGACTTTCTTGGCTATTGTTTTAAGCTGTGATTACCTTCTTGCTTGTCAAATTGCTCACTTACTTTGCAAGACTAGGCTGGTACCTGGAATTTATCTAGAAGGAACTCAAGATTTTTGCCTTATTTCCATGCTTGGAGGGACCTAAAGCCCCTAAGAGGAGTCCCTGCTTCATCTCACGATTACAGCCTCTTAAATATAATGATTCCAGAAGCCCAGCAGATTATGTTTAGAGACTGAGGGTTTAGATCTATTGGGTTAAGAGAGCTTTAGACAGATATGGTCCTGTGTCCTGGACAATCTCTGGGATAGTGATTAATAATGACTCAAAGAGCCAATCTTTGTGGACTGAGCCTTTATATTCTTTTAGCAAAACCACCCTTCCTTCCTCTGCTTCTTTTCAACTGCAGGATTCAAACTGTGCCTATGTACACAGTCACAGCCCTATAGTGAGACTATTTCTTCATATTGAAAGTCTTGAAATGGACATTCCAGTGTTTACTCAGTGCCAGACAGTTTACCTACGTCACAGCATGAGTCCAGGAATCAAAGAGCAGGGACAAGTTGAAACAAAATATATTAGCTTCTTCAGTTAGGATTTTATTTATTTATTTATTTCTCTTTGGACTACATATTTTTTTAAGTTGGGATTTTAAGGGGACCATAGAAGTCTTGTGATTCTTTCTTCTTGAATCTTCTTTCTCACTTCTTGTGGTTTCCCAAAGGTCCACTCTTGGAATTTAGTGTTCTTAAGGCCTGTCCTACACAGAGAGGAGCAGTTAGGTTTTGATGACCATCATATTATGTCTTGAAGAATCTTCTTCTGGATAGATTGACCATCCAGAGATTCCAGCTGTCAGACTTGCGGTCAGTTTTCTTCACTCTCTCGCTTGACTCTTCTGTGTTTTAGAACTACAGTCAGAATAACCTCACAGCTGATATTTGATCAAAGCACCATTGTTCACAAAGTGTTTTCTGAGGACCTTTCCTGAGCCTTAAACTTCTCTACAAGGGATAAGAAAATTTCTAACTTTGTTTGCCAGTGAAGAAATCAAGACGTACAGAGACGAAGTTTCTGGCCTAAGGTCATGCAGCCAGTAAATGGAGGACTGCCCTGTTCCAAGTCCTCTGCTTCTTTTATCCTACAAAACTTCCCGTTCTCAACATTACCTCTGACAATGCTAACCACATTAAAATTACCTGGGATAGTTATAATCATAATTTAAAAAAAAAACAATGTTAAAGCTTCATCCCAAGTGATTTCGGTTTCATTGCTATGGGTGGAGCCCGGCCGTCGGTATTTTTTATGTTCCCTATTTCTAATGTGAGAACCATTGATCTGTAATCCTTATTTCCATAATACTTGGTGAACTACAAAGACCTCCACAAATGGAAAGCAATATAAATATTAGTGGTTTCTTCTTTGCAGCCGTCGCTGAAAGCCAGACTGTTAAACCACTGAATTCCTGGAGAAGTAAGATTTCTGTGGAGACGTGAGCTTCAAGATCCTGCGCTTCTGTCTTCTAACAGACAGTTTTCCACTCCAGACTGTACACTGCCCCAAGCAAAATAAAAGGCGAAGGTTGTCTCCTGTAACTGGCTAGCTCGTGGTATTTCTTAAGTTGTTTGTGCTTCTGCAATTGCTCTGCCACAGACGGAGTATTTACAAGTGCTATCTCCAGCTCACTTTCCTATCTGACCAGCTGCCTAAAAGAAAGACGTTAACTAGTTTACAGTTTATACTTTCTCAGAGGTTTTATGGTGAAAACACATTTCCAACAAGTACATTCCTCTCTCTCTCTGAGTTTCAAGCATAACACTTTATATGTGATCAGTGGCTTGGACCCAGGAGCACAGTTTGCTCACCCCGGGCTGGTAAGACCAGTTTTCTAACCAGCAACAGGCCAGAAGCAGAGTCACCCTCAGCACCAGTTCCTCCCTCCAAGCTCTCCTGGAATTGAATCCCACTGCTTTTAGGAGGGCCTTTGTTTGGAATAAAAGGACAGGGTCAGGTCTCCCTTCTGGATCTCTGGCTGAAAGTGGTTCTGATGTGCTGAGAATGTTACAGGGAAAAGTGAAGACAAATAAAAGTAGAGGGGGAGTTTCTTCTGAGAAATTAAAGCCTTGCTAATCAGAAGCGTCAATTAATTGCAACTCCCTTTTATTTCAGGAGAAAGAGATAGGACTCTAAGACAAATTTATTATAAAAGCAATTAAAACAACAATGAAAACTTTTCTGACCATGTCCTAGGTTTTTTGAGATCATAAGAAATTGAAGTTGGGGTAGTCTTCTCATTTTTGTATCCTTCTCACCTAAGGCAGTGCTTACAGTATATTTGTACTTTACATGTTTGTTTTTGAATTCATTTTATTCTCATCAAGTTAACACATAGTTTACATTAAAAAAAATAAAGCTAATGATATTGTCCATTCTTGTAATGCAAAATAGCAGTGCTTTTCTCTCTCTTGTTACATTCTAGTTCTATCCTTTAGCAATCTTCAGATATTTTGACTATTTTTTTTCTGACATTTTCTTTCTTGTTTCTGAGAAGTACTTTAATGCCAGTTGTTCCTGGTTTATAGATCTTAGAAAATATCTATTAACATGAAATCCACTTCAAAACTTCTCTCTTAATTTATCTCATCTCATGTTAGATGAGAATTTAGTTTATGTGTAAACTTCATGTCCTCTGAACCCTCTTATTCCTGTACTAACTTCAAACAAAGCTATGTCACAACTTTGTTGACTAAAAAGTTACTAGTCCTTCCTTATGTGCGGCTTCACTTTTTTTGTTTGGTTGTTTTTCCTTCTTTTTTACTCTTTATTTTATTTTTGAGATGTGGGGTACAAGTCAGGGTCGGGTGAAGCTCCGGCCTCCCACTGGTCCCCACTTCCCCTGGTTTAGGATCAGGTACCCTTTGTGATGCCATGTGCTCTCTCACTCCCTCCCTCCCTCGGCAGTGTCCCTCGACTGCTGATTCCACCCTTGGAGCGTCGTAATAAATGTTCAAGACCCACTTATGAGTGAGAACATGTGGTATTCAGTTCTTTGTTTCTGTGATAGATCACTGAATATGATGGACCAAGTGTTTTACTATGGTTTCTGTTACCTGTGGTCAACGGCAGTCCTCAAATATGAAGATATCGAGAGAGAGAGAGAGAGAGAGAGAGAAAGAGATCGATCACATCCATTCATATACCTTTTGTTAAAGCATATAGCTGTACTTGTTTGTATTTCTTATTAGTTATTGTTGTTAATCTCTGACTGTGCCTACTTTATAAATTAAACTTTACATTGAATGCACAGGAAAATATATAGTTAAATATGTATAGGGTTTGTTACTATTTGCAGTTTGAAGTATCCACTGTGGTTCTTGGAATGTATCCCTTCTGGACAAAGAGAATACTAGCGTATATTACTTTTTCCATGTAAATGTTGTTTGCTGAGTTAAGGAGTATACTATTATTATATTTTTTACATGTGTGCTTTGTTTTCCTTTTCAAGTTAATTGCATGTTTTATGTTTATTTCTTTTCATTTGCTGAAATTATCTATACATTTTTCAATAGTTACTTTTAAATGAAACACAATTTCAGTAGGCCTCAGAACTATTTTTCACATGTATTGAAATATGTGTAACATGTCAAATAATCTCAGTTCCATTTTGATATTTTTCTCTTTTTTTCTTTTAATTTTTTTATTTTAAAAATGTGGGGTACAATTCAGGATTAGGTATACAAATATTCATTATGCAGGTACTCTTGTGATAATTTTCTCTTGGAAACCTCTTTCCCAATTTTTGATCAAATTTCAATAGGCTGTGCTATTGAAAAGCTGAGCAAGCATTATTCACAATAGCAAAAACATGGAACCAACTGTGCTGCCCATCAAAAGAGGACTGGATGAAAAAATGTGGTACATATGCACAATAGAATATTATGCAGCCATAAAGAAGGACAAAATTATGAACTTCACAGCAACTTGGATGGACTTAAAAGTCTATAATACTAAGTTATCTATTACAGAAACAAAGAACTAAGTACTCCATGCTTTCACTCATAAGTGGACCCTGAACAATTATCATAATACTATAAGAAAGGGATTGACAGTAGTGGGAAACTACCATGGAAGGAAGGAGAGTACACTTCATCAATAAGGATACTTGATCTCAAACTAGGTGAAACCAAAGTGAGGCCCAAACTTTACCTACATAATGACTATTTGTATACCTAACCCTGAATTATACCCACCCCCCACCCCCTTTTTTTTTTTTGAGTTGGAGCCTCACTCTGTTGCTGGAGTGCAGTGGAGTGCAGTGGCATACTCACGGCTAGTCCATTATTGATCTGCTGGGCTCTGGTCATCCTTCCACCTCAGCCTTCCAAGTAGCCAGAACTACAGGTGTACACTACCACGCCCAGTTAATTTTTGATTTATTGTAGAGATGAGGTTTCACCAAGTTGCCAGGGATGGTCTCGAATCCATGGGCTCAGGTAATCCACTTGCCTTGGCCTCCCAAAGTCCTAGGATTGCAGGCTGAGCCACCGAGTCTGGCCTACACACAACATCTTTTAAAGAAGAAATGCAGTTGTCATCCTGTCTATAGTAAGCAGCCACTGAGATTTCCTCCTCTTTGTATTCATGCTCCAGTGTAATTCTCACTCCTTGAGTGTGTATTGAAATTAATTACTTCTTTTAACAAATAATACATGGCAGAAGTGATGGGATGTCACTTTCCGAATACACAGACTATGGTTTCTACCTTGGAAACTCTTTCCCTGGCACTTGGTCTCTCTTTGGCTTTCTCTTCAGTTGTCCACTTCTAGGAGAATCAGATGCCATATTGTGAAGCCACTTTGTGGACAAGCTCATGTAGCAAGGATCTGCCAGCATGAGTGAGCTTGGTTGAAGATTCCCACCTGTACACCTCAGTTGAACTTCAGGGAAGACCATAGCCTTAGCTGCAAAGCTTGCAACATTGGAGTACTTATCTTGTCTTTTTCTGGGGCATTGGGATGTCTTTGTCAATTTTATGCTGCTGTGACAGAAGACCCAAGACTGGCTAATTTATAAAGAACTGAGATTTATTTCTCACAATCCTAGAGGCTGGAAAGGTTAAGGTTTAGGGGCTTACATCTGATGAGAGACTTCTTGCTCGGTCATTCCATGGCAGAAGCAGAAGGCCAAGAGAGTACATGTCAGAGAGAGGAGGGAAAGGGGCCGAACCCATCCTTTTATCAGAAAACTACCTCCGGTGATAATAGCATAAATCCATTCAGGTGGGTGGAACCCTCTTTGTCTAGTCACCTGTTAAAGGTCTTACCCCTCAACACTGTTGCACTGGGGTTAAGTTTTCAACACATGAACTTTGGGGGACACTTTCCAGTCATAGCAGGGAGTATCCCATGTTTTCCGAACACCGTATCTTCTGTCTTCACTTGCTTTTTCATTTGTTTGGGAACATTCTTGAGTATCTTCCTAGACAGGATTCATGGGAAGTAAAGCTTTTTCATTTCTGTATGTTTTAATATATCTTTACATGATCCACATACTTGCTTGGTAATATGACTTGGCATTAAGCCTTGATTGAAAATAACTTTGTGTTTAGAATTTGAAGACACTGACCTACTGTCTTTTAGTTTCCAGTGCTGCTGTGGAAAACTCTGATGTCACTGTTTTCTGTTAAAACCTGTGTGACATTGTTTTTCCTTTTCTGTGAGTGTGTGGGAACTTCTCTGAATCCAGGTATTTAAAAATTGATAATACTTTGTCTTAGTGTGGTTTATTGTTTGTTATTGGTTCGTTCAATATGCCAGGCAAAGACTTGACATTCATCCAGTGCACACAAATGTAGTATGTAAGTCGAGTCACCCAATCTGATCGGGTGGTGTGTATGGTAGACACTGCAGTGTGCTACCCAGATCTCCTTTTAGCAACAAAATGCTTGTTCGTCTGGCTGCTGGGAGTGCTACTAGACCACAGCCCTCAGCTGAGATTCCTCTTGTCTGGGCTGCAGAAAACGACCACACTCATGGGCACGCCCCCTACCAGTAGTAAAGTGCAGTCAATGACTAATCGGTGTGGAGGATAATGGCCTGTCTTTCTTCCCTCAGGGACACTCTTAAAGGATCATTCTATCTCCCAGAGTTTAGATCATCTTGACCCTTGTCATTGAGATGGTACCACAGCTCAATTTGCCCTTGCCTCCTTCATTTCTGTGCCACAGATACTGAACTTTAGTAAACATTCTGCCCAGAATCTCTGTCTTACAGTAGTTTCCCTGTCACAACTTGAAAGAGTGCCCATGCTGTACAGATGTTGACTGTTTTCAGTAACAACCACGGTTAGGCAGCTGGTACGCCCTGTGTTGTATTAATCTGGAGTCACATGCCCTTTAGCTTGAGAATATTTCCTTGAATAATTTATTTGACAGTTTTCTTCCCACTGTTTTCTCTCTTTTTCTTTCTCAATCACTCCAGGTGAGTACTGGACCTCCTTGATTGATCCTTTTATTATCTTAGTTTTCTTTTCCTATTTTTAATACTTTGTAAGATTTTACTTCTATCTTAATATTTCTTGGCTTATATTTGAATATTTTAATTAATTAATTTGGCTATCAAATACCAATTTCCAAATTAACTTTAATATTTTCTGATTGTTTTCTTACCCTGCTCTCCATCCCTCCTTTTTTCCTCCTTGTCTCTTTCTCTTCTTCTTGGCACCCTCTTTTTATTTCATGAATACAATATCTTCTCTTATCTCCCTGAGTTTGCTCCAGTTAATCACTCCAGATATAGGGGTAGAGTTAAAGTTTTAAATAAACACTGAGCCCAGATTGCAAACTCTCTATAACGTTTCCTTCCATCTCTCCTTTTCTTTCCTCCCTTCCTCCTTCATTCTTTCTTTTCCTCCCTTTCTTCCTTCATTCCTTCGTTCTTTCCTTCTTTACTCCAGTCTCTTCTGCTTATCCTTCTTCATTAATGAATAGAATCACTATTATATTCCATCTATTGGATGAGGTAAAATGAGAATGATGAAAGCTCTCTTCCACTAGTTTCACACCTGAGAAAAATTCCTGCCAACTACAAGGCCTCAGTGATTACATTTGAGAGCAGCGACTCTCGCAATCCAAAAGAGTTCTGCATGGTGACCTGCAGGTTGATGACTTTGATACCCATCCAGATGGGATCTTCATCCAAGTCCTTGCATTCCTGCATATTATCTGCTTCCTCTCTCTCCTCTCCTTCAACTTGAGTTGACTGTAAACTCCTGGTAGGTAAAAGACTAATTTTCACCCGTGTATTTTTCTTCTACCGTTTCTTCCTCAGCTTCTGATTCCTTTTCTTGCTAGAAACCATATTCTTCATATTGCAGGAGTTCCATGTGGATTGTTAAAATAAAAATTTTAAACAAAGCATGCCACCAGAGAAGGCCAGATAAGTTGTGATGAGAATTTGAAGAGGTAGAGTCCTGGATTGGGTGAGGTGGAAACAAGATGATAAAATCTGTTCCCTCTAGGGACTGAAGAAATTACCTAGCCTCTCTGAGCATTGCAACTGAATCTTAGTAAAATGGGGACAATAATTTATTTTTCTATGTCCCTGAACCACAGGAACATTGAATGGATAACATGTGAGAATGCAATCTGAACTTGAAAATCAAAAGTGACAGATCTAAGGCACGGTATTATGCTTTTCTTTTGAAATCTGGCATTTGAAATAGTGACCTAAATAACACTGTTTGAAGTTAAAAGGATGGATATATTTTATTTATGATAATCTTTTAATTGCAAGAAACAAAAAGGCATATAAGACATTAGTTCAGAAGACCATTACAAATGGAGTCAGATGTTTTTTAAATTAAAGTCGTTGCCTTTCTTTATTAGTCAGGAGAGGCTAGGCTAATGTTGTGATAACAAACAATCCCCAAGTCTTAGTGATTTAACATCTCAAGTTATTTCTCATGAATGCAAAATCTGTTGGAAGTCCAGGTAACTCTTCAGGGCAGCTGCCAGGGCAGTGAGTGATTCAGCAGTTCATGCTACCTCCATCTTGTGTCTCCACCATCTTGAGAGACTTTCTCCATTATTTCTGGGACACAGGGAAGAAAGATATGGAGAACTTCCCAAATGCTGGGAAGCATAGTATCTCATATACCCAGAAAGGGGAAGAGAACTGGGTGCTGGGGAGACGTGATAATGTCTACCATACGGAAATAGTGTTGACCTAGCACAGTGGCTCACGCCTGAAATCTCAGCTACTCAGGAGGCTGAGGTAGGAGAATTGCTTGGGGCCAGGCATTCAAGACCAGTCTGAGCAAAATGGTGAGACTCCCAATCGTTACCAAAAAAAAAAAAAAAAAAATCCAGATGTGGTGCATACCTACAGTCCCAGCTATTTGGTAAGGTGAGGTGGGAGAATGGCTTGAGCCCAGTAGTTGTGGTGAGTTATGATCATGCCATTGCCTTCTAGCCTGAGTGACAGAGTGAGAGCTCACCTCTTAAAAAAAAAGAAAAAACAAAACAAATACTGTTCAAGCGGCTCCCAAATCCATGGACCATAAGGCATGGCAATGAGAGATGGAAGGAAATCCAGCAATGACAATGCATTTCAGAGATTGGGAAACTGTGGCTTTGTGCCCAAGGACATGAAATCAGTAATGTCCAGTCTTAACAAGAACCCAGAGCTCCCGAATCCTAGTCCAGAGCTCCTGCTCCAATAGCATTCCCAGAGGGCTTTCCTTGGGGCGTTAACAGGTATCTTCCCCACACAAAACTGATTTCATGGTTAAGTGAATTCATCAGTGATAGGGTTAAGCATTGGAATAAACAAGGCTGAATAGGTTAATTTGCAGTAGTACCTCTTAGAGCCTTTAAAATAATACAGTACATTGTACATCTCAAAGTGCTAGTATATTAAGGACCTATGGACCATTTTTGAACACAGAAACCATCCCCTCACCCTCCATATTTATTTTCTTTACAGTACCTTGTAAGGGAAGATCACACATAAGAACATGCAGCGTAAACATATACTTGCAAAGTTATCATGCAGGCAAAGCTAATCTTTGGAAGTTAACTTCGTTAATATAGTGTAATAAGTAGATATTTTTTCTCTACAGTTCTCCTTAGGCATCCATTTATTTCATATTCTGATTTTGAGGGACTTCTGCCATTGATACATGCCATTATTTTTATATTCGTTTATATTTCCAGTCATACAACAAATATTTAGTACGTATATACTCTATACCAGATCTGATATTAGCATTGGGTACTTAAAGAGGAACAAGATCTAATCTGTGTTTTTACTGCACACAGGTTAAAATGGAGATAGATTTTGAAATGATACCACAAAATATGCTATATGCTATTATATTTTATGATTGGTCTAACATTCTATGGGAGCACGAAATAGACGTGAGAAAATTCAGTTCTTTCTGGCGAAAAACTTCCAGGAGGCCAGCTGGACTCAGTTTCTCAGCCTGTAATCCCAGCACTTTGGGAGTCTGAGGAGAGTGGATTGCCTGAACCTGTGGGTTCGAGACCAGCCTGGGCAACTTGGCAAGATCTCATCCCTACAATAAATCAAAAAATTAGCTGGGTGTGGTAGTGCACATCTATAGTTCTGGCTACTTGGAAGGTTGAGGCAGAAGGATCACCGAAGCCCAGCAGGTCAATGCTGGGGTGGCCATGAGTGTGTCACTGCACTCCAGCCTGGGTAACAGAGTGAGACTCTGATTCAAAAACCAAAACCCAAAAATAACAACAACAAAAACACTTCTAGGAAATTTTCACAGGAGCTACTAAATCCTTCCTATTCTTTATTTGAAAAAACACTATCCTGGTGTATTGGTCCACTTTACATTGCTTTAAAGAAGTATCTAAGACTGGGTAATTTACGAAGAAAAAAGGCTTATTTGCCTCATGGTTCTGCATGACACCAGCATCTTCTTGATTTCTGGAGAGGCCTCAGGAAGTTTTTATTTGTGGCAGAAGAAAAAGGGAGGTAGCATGTCACATGGCAAGAGTTGAAACAAGGGAGAGAAGAAGGCGCCAAGCATTTTTTAAAAACCAACTCTTGGGTAAACTAATAGAGAACTCACTTATTACTGTGAGACCAGCACCAAGCCATTCATGAAAGATCCAACCTCATGACCCAACACCTTCCACCAGGCCCCACCTCTGACACTGGGGATCCCATTTCAACATTAGATTTGGAGGAGAGGACAACTATCCCATGTGGATCTCAGCACCGGGCTTCACCCTCACAGATCTTATCCCTTTTGGCCTACTGAGATAACTAGAAAACGTCCTTTGGGATTGTGTGTGATAATTCAAGCAGTACTCTCCCTCTCTGCTTCTGTCGTTCTCAGGTTTGATCTGCCTCCCTTCTATGTTTTCATCCAAATCCCTAGCAACAGTTTTGCTCAAGGCAAGGCCAATGACCCACATGGAGAACTCCTCTCAGTATTAAAAATTATCATGCTATCAAAGAATTATCTGCTGTCCTAAAACCAGTTTTGGTCTAAGTGAAAACTCCGAAAGGAAAATAAAACATTCAAATTGTTCCAAGTGGACCACCGCCTTCCAAATACTCTTCTTGTGGAGATCTATAAAAATTTTTATTATAGAGATATTAGAGATGTTACTAATCTTTATTTTCAACATCTCCTTTTCTAAATGTTAGTTGAGAACCTACTCTGGTGCCAGACATGGTGACAGGCGTGCAAGGGTTGTTCAGTTTAATCCCCACAGTTACTTTGTAAGTTAGGTGCTTTTATAAGTGCCAAAACTGAGATGATAAGAGTTTTCACATCTTGTCCAGGGACACACAGTCAATAAGTAGATGAGCCAAAAATGAATCTAGGTTTATCTGATTCCCAGACTTGAACACTTTGTGTTTATTACATACTGTGACTTCTTCTGAGGTCTCCCTAAGTCTCTGAATACAAATATGGCAGCCATTCTATTGACCTTGAATTCCCTTGCCTTATTACTTGTCCAGTCCCCTCCCATCATCTCCAGGAATCCAGATGTTACATATACGTATTCTATGCCAGTGGTCCCTAAACCCATCATCATTAGAATGACTAGGGAAATTTTTTAAAATTCTATTTCTGGGTCTCAACTGTAGAGAATCTTGATTCATGGAGTCTAGAGTAGGGCCCAGGAAATAGTCACTTAAGAAAACTTCCAGGTGATTCCCTGACCATCCAGGTTTTGGACTCTGGTTTATTCACACATCATCAGTATTATTATGTTTTGTCATACGGCTGTAAGTTACTCAACTAAGCACAGGAGTTCCTGAATGATGGCCACCATTTCACCAGGCAGTGGACACTGCCACTGCTCTGCTAGTGGACAACCTAAGACCACAACATTCCAAAGTTTGTCTACTAGCTAACTCGTTAGCTTCTAAAGTAACCTTATTTGGGCTCCAATATATGATTGTGTCTTGTTCTCAGTTTTGACTTACTGCCCTCCCTTCAGGAATTAGCATGCATTCTGAGGGCTGGGCCTAGAAAAAGTCAAATGACACTTGTTTCAAGTTGGATTCCCTAGGAAGCAGACTCTGAGATGGAATTAGCATATAGGATATTTAAGAAGTGACCTTGAAAGCCATGTTGTATTCGTTTGATAGGGTTGATGCCATATAGAATATCCAGATTAATGCCTTAAACAACGGAATTTTTTTTCCTCACAGTTCTGGAGATTGAAAGTGGAGACTGAAGTTGCTCGTGAATTGCTTTCCTCTGAGTCTTCTCTCCTCGATGGTCACCTTGTCTCAATGTCCTCATATGGTTTTTTTGCTGTGCATGTGCAAGTCAGTCTTCTAATCTCCACTTCTTGTAAGGACACCCTTACAGCCTCATTTTGACTTACTTACTTCTTTAAAGGTTCTATAAATACAGACATATTCTGATATATTGGGGGCAAGGGTTTCAACATCTGAATTTTGGAGAAACACAATTCAGCCCATAAGACATGTCAATCTTCAGTATTCTAAATACTTTGGGAGAGGGAGAATGGTCCAACATGATAGAGAAATAATTATATGGCCTTATGGTATATGGTTGTAACATGTTGACAATGGATATGATAATGGGGGTGGGGAGGGTTGAACTTAAATTATGTCTTATGTCATTATTAAATTTAAATTGTTCTTATTACAGAATACCTGAAACTAGGTAATTTCTAAAAAACAAGATTTATTTTTTGCAGTTCTGGAGACTGGAAAGTCCAAGGTCAAGGGGACACATCTGATGAAAGGCTTCTTGCTGATGGGAGAGTCTGCAGAGTCCTGAGGCAAGGCAGGGCATCACATGGTAAGGGGGCTGTGTGTGCTAACTCAAGTCTTTCTTTCTCTTCTTATAAAGCCACCTCCCCCACTCCCATGATAATCCTTTATTCTATTAGCCCATCAATCCATTAATTCACTAGTCTATGAATGGATTAATTCATTCATGAGAGCAGAGACCTCATGACCCAATCCCCTCTTAAAGGTCTCACTTCTCAATATTGGCACATTGGGGCTTAAATTTAATTACTTAATACTGGCACATTTGACTTCTCAACACTCATGTCAAATTTCCACATGAGTTTTTGAGAAGATAAATATCCAATTCACATTATCTGTTGAAAATAAAGTGATTGTTTCTTGCAAATCTGAGTCTGTCACCAGTAGCATATGCCATAGGATAGTAATACACAGGGTGCTATGAAAATATTGATGAAGGAAGTCCAATTTAGCACTTAGAGTCAGGCTGATTGAGATCAAAGTCTTCCTGGTTAAATGGCCCAGAGACAGTTACATGCAATGCTATTTTTGTCTATCAATGGGCCTGCATAGTATTCCATAATGCCAGGCAAACTGTTTTGTTGGTGGTTGTAAAGACCAGGGACAAGTTGCCGATGAAGTATTCTTTCTCATTTTAAATATTATGAGAAAGACTTTATTCAATAATATCTAATATAAGTGATATTTATAAATAATTACAATCTTGAACTTGAATGAACACCACTGTGCTATAATGCATGAAGATGTGTTTCATGCTTTCTCACTTTCAGCATGAGATTTTGACCTCCTTGAGTGCAAATCTGTAGAGTTTTAAAATTTAGTTTAATTATTTTTGCATGTTATAGAAAACTGCCTAATACTAGTGGGCTATTGGCAAAACTGAAAAAGGAGTGGAGAAGCAATTTATGTCAAAAGAGAGAGAGGAGAAAGAGGTAGACGAAATAGACATAGATGAAGCAAGAAAGTGATGATGGAGAGAGAATGGGAGAAAAAAGTAGGGTTAGGAGATAAGAAGAAAGAAAAGAGGAAGGAAGAAAGACAAGGAAGAGAAAGTGAATATCTGACAAGGAGAGAAAAACCAGGGAACAGGCCAAAGTGGTTAGCCAATTTCTCCCATTTTCCCATTAGAATAGAGCAGGTTGTGGTTCCCAAGAACCTTCAACCTACTCAAAAAGACTCACCTGATTCTCTTGGAGAGGTAACCTACACATTGTGCAATTTCATATGCTTTGAGATCCACCAATAGCTCTTTACTGACAACTTTGGAACGCTTCCTGCAGAATATGCAAGACTCAGGAGAAGTTTCTCACTTCCTGTGTGGATGTTTTGATATTAGGCAAGGTCAAGTTGTGTTCAGGAAGGGAGATAAGGTTAAGCTCACATACCTTTCAAGAGCCAAAGCACAACTGAGCTGAGCTTCAGGTATTCCAGCAGAATTATTTTCTATTGATATTATTATTGCTGAAGTGCATGGAAACACTGAAGATAAAGGCAAGGTATTCCTTCTTAGAAAATATGAAAGCAAATCTTTCTTTTTACTTCCTGGGAAAATTGCCCTTTCTTTAAACACATTGTTGATTTTCCTGTTTCTCAAGTGTAAACCCAAACAATTGCATCTTGTTTATGTTTCTCTCTCCATGTTCATCATCTATGCTATCAGGAAATCTTAACAAATTGAATTTATTAGGAAGTTTGTGCTGTTATAGTGGCTACTTCCATGCTCATGTACATAAACATAGCCAGGAATTGGCTTGCATGGTTTTGGCAAAGTCACTATGGAAAGAAAAGAGGAGAAATGATAGGCATTTATTTGGGTAGATATGCCCAATGGTCTCTTGGAAATGAAATAGATACCACTTTACAGCGTGTTTGTGCATTAAGTTTCTTCAGAAATGTACAGCAGTGCTTTTTTTTTTTTGTTAGGTTGACTGCCTTTATAAAAGCCACTATTCTGTATACATGGATTGTTCTTATAATTGAAACTGCTTTTTCAAGTCCAAGACCAGAAAGTAATAACTAACATTAGCATCCAAATATGTATTGCTGCACTTTTGCTTTCTTGAATAGGGAATATTGAACTTGTGACAATTTCTCACATAAACCTAGACCAGTCTTACAGATGTCTGTGATTGTATTTGATGGTGACAGAAGTCTCTGTGTGGCACTGCAGTTTCTGTCTTCTATGATAAACAATTAATTGTGGTTTTCAAATCTCTCTCTGTCTTTCTCATAAGCTTAAGGGTCAAAGCATATGGTTCTGGTGCTTGGTATTTGGGATGTGATGACCATTTCATGAGTTAAGGAACACTTTTTTGCTGAATTTAAAGTAATATTTGGGAAACTGAGTTTGCTAGAAATAAGTATTGAGGAAAATGAAGCGTTGCTTTCTATAAATGCATGTGTTACTTCTTAACGCTGCAAGAAACTCTGTAAATAGTCATTTATTACTTTTAATTACATAGGGCTTTTATAGTTTAAACTGCTCACCAAACAACTTATTTAACTTTCTGTCAAATTATTACCTTGTGCCAGTACAAACTGTGCATCCCAGATAAACAAACTCGTTAAGTTCTGAGTTACTTCATGTGTAGATGTGTGTGTGTGTGTGTGTGTGTTAGCAAGAGAGAAAGGGTTGTTTGTCTCTAAATCCATTCTACTCTTAAAACAAAAAGAAGATAAGTTTTGCACAAATAAATTAAAATTATTAAGGTTCTTGAAAACTTAAATTTGTTTTTAAAAATTTGACTTAAATTTATGCATTTTAAAAACCACCATTTGGAAGTAACTTGAGATATAACCAATTGTGTTTTTGTATGAGGTATTGCAACTCAACTGATTCTGTCCCACAAACCCATTAATCACAGTTGTGAAATTCACAGGGTTATCATATTCATTGTCTCTCAGTGTCAGTTTTTCTTGTACACTGAGTATGACTAAACAGTAACTGAAAAAAACTATTTTTTTACATACCCAAATCCCTCACATGATCTCTTCTATCCAGACATGTTACAGCATAACATGATACTTGGCTGCCATGTGTGTTTCCAGTATAAGGCCACTATACCTTGGCTTCAATTTGACCAAAGTGAGTTGCTTCCAGAACACACTATAACAAATTGGACAAAGTCTATAATCAGTGGAGGATTTTTGTGGCCTGCAAATGCACCCCAAATTGCCAGTAATGAATATTCCATAAGCAAGAGGACCTTTTAGTTCCAATTGCTATTAAAGAAGCACAGATTCTGTTAAAAATACTTATTTTGCTAAATACTTTTGCAGTTAGCGAATGACTTTAGAGATTAAGCAAAAAGACTCTGAGCATGAGTGCTGTTTACATCCAAAGTGAGATTTTCATGTACAAGCTGACTTCAGATGAAACATTTCAAAATCATACTCATCTTCCAAAGGGGTTGAGGAATTTGTTCACATTTTCCAAAAACTCAGTCTTTACATTCAATCAATTCTGTTTATATTCCTGGAAGATTTCTATTTATAAAAGGTTGGAAATGTTCCTGTCAGTGATTAGGAAATACATTGTTTACTATTTGGAAGACACTTGACTTTCTCAGGTGGCTCGAAGACTTTGCATACTTTGAGCTTTGTTGAAAAAGTGGAACTACATTAACACAACTTGACTTCAAATAGATATGTTTGGAAACTTTCAGAGCTGAAGGGGCCTTTGAGAGTATCTAGTTAAGAGGCATGATTTCAAAAATGTGAAAACCAAAGCCTGGAAGAAACATCCAAATTTATGCTATAAGTTTGGTTGATCTGATTCTTCTGAGTTTCAGCCCCTCAGGCATTCTATGACATTAATGCATCATTTTTTCCATTTCTTATCTGTTAGTTATTTAGAACATACCATGTGCCAACTCCTGTGGTAGATTCCGGAGATACAAAGATGTATAGGAGAGTTTCTATATTCCAGGAACTAAATGATTTAGTGAGGGAGAAACAGCAAACACAAACTCAATAGTACATTAAAAATGTTGCTATATTCAGTGTACTATGAGAAAGAGTGGAGTGTGATTACCTTGGTCAGGGTGGTAAGAGAGGCTGAGATAGACCAAGATGAGGAAGCGAGAGGTAAGTCTCAATACTAATTAAGATGGAGGGTATTTCAAGCAGAAAAGAGAGCAAGTGTGCGGGGGGCCAGCCCCTGCAAGTTTTAGGGAGATTAGGAAGGTATGGCAGCTTGGAAGGTATGGCAGCTTCGGTGATTATTCTAGAGAAATAAAGAGAAGTGGGGAGAAAGAGAGACTGGACTCTGTCTAGTGCAGAAGCCGATTCTGTAGTAGGGATAGATATTAAAAGAAAGAAAGATGGAGGGATAGATATAAAGAGGAAGAAAGAGAAAGAAAGGAAGTGGACAACTGTTCAGTGAAATGAGCAGAAGCCGTTTATTAAAAGTTACAGCAGGTATTTATCCCCAAATTTTACACAGTCTCACAAGTCTTTCACGTGAACACAAAGCCAGGTGCAGGAGGGGTGTCCCCCACCCACCAGATGTTTTCTCAGGTATGAGGAAGGGCAAACCCCAAGATTGTCTTATTGTTCCCTTTGCTAGTTAATGCTCTTCAAAAGCAGTGTAACAATCCCTACTAGCATCATGATGTTCTGATAATCAATAACTTCTAAAGCTCATGTGCATACAACACCCAGGATGACTAACTTAAATTTTATTACCTTTCTATTCTGTGCTAATACTACTTACACAATGCTACGGAAGCTCTTAATTATAGCTTAAACCAATTCCTAAAGAATGTGGCCCAGTCCAAAGATCACGCTGGGCTCTACAGGATGTGGCCCAGTCCAAGGTTCATGGTGGGCCACCTTTTGGAACAATAGACTACAATCTCTTAACAAAATGGCTATTCTAAAGTCCTATATATCTATCCTAATTTCTATGAAAGTTTCTAATTCCTAATCCTAATATATAAAGCTGATCATCAGCAACAAATCTTCTAAAAATAAAACCCAAATACAAACTGTAAATGTACTAAGGCCAAAACCACAATAGTAGAAAATGGAGGCAATGAAATTTCTAAAGTTAACTGTATTCAAAATATCATGATTGGTCATGCTTGAGCTAACATGATTCCCTGACGTTAGCTTGACCTGTTCTACAATACTTTCTATGAATAAAATAAATTCAATTTCTATAATAGGTAGAAAAACCCTACACTAACTGTAGCTGAAACCGGCCTAAAAGAATGCAGCCCAGTCCAAATTACGCGCTGGGCCCTCAGGAATATGGCCCAGCCCAAAGTTTGTGCTGGGCCATTTCTGATAATTCTTGATAATCATCTATACCTTTGAAAAGCTGAAAACAGCTCTCCATAAGTATATACTAATTCTACAAATATAGTTTAAAATCTTATAAAGAGGCTTGTACTGTGTAAAAGGCTCCCAAATGTGACCTGAGTTTGAATTATATCTAATACCTAAGCCAAAACCGCAGTTTATGGGAAACAGGAACAATGAGTTTCTAGAGTGAGCCATGCCTGTCACCGTCACAGAGCCTTCAGCTGAGGTCAGCAGAGTTCCTTTAGGTATTTGCGCTACATGGTAAAAGGAGGAGGAAAATGGGGTCAACACAACCTAGTAGTCTCCCAAACACAACCTAGTAGTCTCCCAAACACAACCTAGTAGTCTTGGGGTCCACGGCCCTCCCTGATCCCTAACGCTCAGCGGGCCTCCGTGGCTGGCTCCCAGCACAAGTGGAAAGATTATGATGCATTTGAAGGACAAAAAGTGGTTTAACGCACAAGGCAGCACAAAAGAGAAGCAGCTAACTGGATGAACGGCAGTCAGACAACGAAAGCCTATGCATACTGTATAATGGCTTTGGACTCTATCAGTAGATTATAGGGAGATACTGAAAGGTTTAAGTCAGGGGGTGGTGTGATACTATGTATTCACAGTTTAGAATTACACAGATACCATTGTAGAGAATGTACTGGAGAATAAAAAGACCAGAGGCAAGGAAAACACATTGGAGGCAATTGCAGCAAGAGAGCAAGAAATAACATTGGTAGGGATTAAGAGTGACAGTGAGGATGGAGAGGAAAGAAATGGAGGGGACAAATTTAATAGAAGTTCATAATTGATTGGATATAGGGAATAAAGAAAGGAGAAGAATTGGAGATAATTCTAAGATTTCTGTTTTAGGCTCCTATAGATGAGCACAAGGGGGGACCCTAAAAAACTGGAATTTGGAGGGAAGGCCCCTTGTAATACAAGCTTTCCCCATTAGGTAAATGTTCTAGGAATCCACTGGTATCAGTGTACCAGCTAGCATTGCTATAAGAGGCTGTCTTTGGCTTCAGTGAATTTTTTTGTGGCAAACAGGTGACTTGTTCTTCCACCATGACAATGCACCTGGCTATACTACTTTGAGTGTTCAGCAATTTTGAGCCCAAAATGGCATGACCTCCATGCCTCATCCTCCTTATTTACCCGATCTCTCTCTGAATGACATTTTTGTTGTTTCCCTGGAGGAAAAATGTTTTCAAAGGGAAATGTTTTACCAGTGTAGAAGAGGTGAAACAAAAAATGGCAGAATCACTAAAAGGCATCAGAATTGACGAGTTCAAAAACTGTGTTAAGCAATAGAAAAAGTATCTGAGGTGCATTGCATCAAACAGGATAATTTGAAGGTGACTGAAGTTTAAACATGTAAGAATAAACATACAGCTTTTTTAAATAAACAAATTCCAGGTTTTTGGGGGCCCCCCTTATATCTTTTATCATGATAGCAAGTCCCAACAGACAAATAGGTTTGTGATGGGAATTTAGGGTATGTTGAGTTTCAGATGCCATGATGCTTCCTGATAGAGTTTTCCAGTAGATCTATTGGTCTAGAGGTCAGGAAAGCTCTCTGGGCTACAGGTAAAGATTTAAGAACAATTTACTATTTTAACCCTACTAGCCACTTAAAAAGAAGCTCTGCCATAAGAGAGTTTGACCTAGCTGGCAAGTTCGATTCCAACCTCAAGTTATTTAGAAAACATCTTGGGCCTCATCAGTTGATCTTCATTCTTTTTTTCCCTCCTTCTTTCTTTTCTTTTTCCTTACAAAAAATTAGTTTGGTTCTAGAGCCATGTACTTGAATTTTAAGTAACATATCTTTCATGTTCTAGATTTATAGTTTTGATCAAGTCCTATATTATCTGTGAAAATCAGGTTTTTCATCTGTAAAATATCAATACTCTCCCACAGGGTAGTTGTAACTGGAAAATGATATAGTGACAATGAAGAGGGTTTGAAACAAGAAGTAGATATGAAAGATATTGTATTATTGTGATATTGATGCAAAAATTAGTCTCCTGTGAGACCCATGATCTGCAGCTATAAAAAGGTACTCATGCGATTGTAGGTGTACACATGTGGTATGTGTTATTGTTTTCTCCTGTTCATTGTGTTGTCTACTATTCTTGTTCAGATCTTTACTATCTTTCATTTGGATTGCTATATATGCCTATTCTTTTTTTGGTTCCTATCTGTGGTTATCTTCTAGTGACCTATGTGCTACAAGAATTTAAGACTGCCTTTCTTTTTCTATTTTCATGTCACTACTTCCTAGGTTACTGGATCATGATCAAGTCACTCTAACCAATTTACTCTTCTGTAAAATGTGGCTAATACCATTTAACCTTACAGAGATGTAAGAAGCGAATGTATATGAAAAACCTTTGCAAACTACAAATCAATTACATACATATTAAATATTTTATTTTTATCAAACATGCTATTATATCATCCTCCTCAAATGGCTTTTTAAAAAAATTTCCAATGGTGTCAAGACTCAACTCATCATCTTCAATTTAAAAGACCACTATTCTGATTCTAGAAGACCTTCATGATGTTCTATTCATGATCCTTTTTGATTCAACTCATCTGCTGACCATCCTGTGATCATTGACCCTATTAGATCTTATTGCTATCATTCTCATCTTTAAAAATATTGCTCCTTGGCCTTCGGTTACCTCCTCTTTTCTTGGCTTACATTTACAGCTTAACTTCTCAAAGATGACTATTAGTCATCTAGACTTTTAAATCTTCTTTTCTTTCAGCAGCATTCGACACAGTTCCTGAATACCTCCTTCTTCCTGAGAAAACTTCTCGGCATCTAGAGCATCGCTTTCTCCTGGTTCTTCTCATGTCTCAATCACTGCTTATCCTTAGTGTCTTTTGCTCAGTCCTAATTTTCTTTTCCTTTTTATGTAGATTGGAAAATGTGGTTTACTTAGAAAGTAGAAGAGAGAAAGAGAGAGAGAGAGAGAGAGAGAGGAGAGAGAGAAAGAGGGGCCAACCGCCTCCAGATTGAGGAGGGAACCAGAGTTTACAGAGAAGCATGGAGGTTGGTCCTAATTTTCTTGATGCATAAATACTGGAGTGTTTCAGAGCTCAATCTCTGAACACATGCCCTCTCTCATATGCTACCTAGGTAAGCTCATTCTATGCCATGACATTAATTACCACTTATATGCTAATAAGTTGGATGATACTCCCTTTTTCCAAATAAGGTAACATTTACAGATTCCAGGGATTAACACCTGATATCTTTGGGTGCCCATTATTCAGCCTACTATGATATCTATCAACCAATCCTGGTGGTTCTGTTTTCAAAATACACCCAGAATGTAACCATTTCTCACCACTTTCACAGCCTCTTTCAAAGTCCATCCTCTTCCATCTGGATTATTGTGATGACTTCTAACCGGTCTTCCTGCTAAAGAGCCTATCCTCTTCATGTAACTGTCAACCCTGCAGCAAGGGAGTCCTTTCAAAAGGTAAGTCAGATTTTGTCACTATTTTTGCTTGTCACATCATCTTTACAAGGCTTCCATTTTTCTCAGAATAACATCCTAAACTTTTACCAAGATTTGCAAGGCTCTGTTTAATCTGTTCTCCGAATATCTCTCTGACACATCTTTTATTACAAGTTCTTTGGTATTCAGTGAAATACATCCTGGTCTCCTTGCTGCTTGCTGCTGCTTTTTTTTTTTTTTTTTTTGCCCCTCTCTCCTTCCCCCTTGCTTCTTGACTATGCCTAGCCTGCTCTCACCTCTTGTGTTTGGTTCTGCCAGAAAGACTCCTCCTCAAGTGCTCCTCATGATTTGTTCCTTCACTTTATCCCAATGTTTGCTCAAATACCATCTTTTCAGACTGGCTTTGCTTGACCACTTAATTTAAAGATCAACCCCCTCCTTGTGTCACTCTCTAATCTAATATGTTTTATGTTTTTTCCTTTCCAAACATTTATCACCACACAATATGTCATATATTTATTTGTTTATTTATTGTCAATCACACACAGCATAATGTAAGCTCCATGTCAGTTTTGTTCCTTGCCTGGCATGCAGTCAGCCCTCACATTTACCAAAAGTGTCTAGAAGGCACCAGCAATGTGCCCACTCTATATAATATAAGTGATTTAAGTATACCCTGCTGAAAATGAATAGCATAATTTCTTATTTTTTCTATATTAGGGGATAAGCTATGAATATTTAGCACAATGGTATCACAAATTTTTTTTCTGTTTTAATGTTGGTTGACACTCCAAAGGCTGATGTGATGATATGATAACAGGACATTCTAAGTGCTCTTACATTTCTGAGTGAAATGTTGACCACTTATGCAGATCTGCAAAGGAGATAATTGAAAATCAGTTTTGCAACTCCCAGTCCAACAAATTCCTCAATGTTTTCAATGATACTTCAAAGGCTGGGGAGACTAAGAGGGAGGACACTTTTTACAGATAATTTCTTCAGAGAAAGTTGTTGGACTTTAGCTAAGTTCTACTTCACCTTACCTGTTTCCATTCCTTCTGAAGAGGGATGGGCGAGATGGGACTCTTATCTTTCATCTCAAGCCAAGTAAGAATGACTTTAAAAATGTGGGGAGGTTTGACTTGTGTCCTGAATTTGATGAGGTACAGAGACTGCTGTTGGAATCATGTTTATAAAACTCCAAAGATATTAGATTATGGCTTTCTAACATCTTAGAATGACCATGTTGGTAAGTAACTTCACTTCTACCAATATTAAATCTATGATGAATATTTTACTGAAGATTCATTTTGGTCTGCAGATGGTACCAACTTAGGATCATTTTGAATTCTTCCTCAAGGAGAGTCTAACAGGATGACAGAACCCCTTTCCTTGCCCCAGTTGAAAAAAAAAATCACTTCTGTTTTATAATTTGGATGCCACAAGAATTCATTGAATACTTTTGGATTGATAATACAACAGCTTGAAATTCACTGACCTGTTGGCATAGATTAACACAAATAATCACTGTACAATATGAGCAATGTTATATATCTGGTTGTTATATGGTGTAAAGGCCAGTAGAGAGGTGGAACTCTTCCTGAGGAAGACTGTAAAGGATTCACTTAAGGAGAAAATCTTTGGGGTGGGTTTTGAAGAAAGAAGCATAGAAAAAAGAATGGCATCCTGAGAAAACTGCATGTAAAAACTCAGAGAAAAGAGAGGATGTGACATTCATGACAGAGTAATACTTGTAGGGTGTGTGGTCATGGAGTTAATGTTATGGAAAGAGAGGAGTTTTAAAATAAGAAGAACTGAGACCAAAGGGAGGCACAAACTTTACCTGTACGATGACCACTTGTATCCCTAATCCTGAATTGTACCCCACATCTTTAAAATAAAAAAAGAAGGATCTCTGGAAAGGGTCTTAGATGAGCATACAATGCACTGATTTTTTTCTGGTTGTTAGATTCTAGAACATTCATTGTCACTATTGCTTAACTTCCTAAAGAACCATCTCTCATTTATTCCTAATTCTTTTTTTTTTTTTTTTTTTGAGTTGGAGTCTCACTCTGTCACCCCAGACTGGAATGCAGTGGCCGCTCCCGGCCACCGCAGCCTCGACCTGCTGGGCTCCGGCGATCCTTCCGCCTCAGCCTTCCGAGTAGCCGGAATTACAGGCATGCGCTACCACGCCCGGCTGATTTTTTTGATTTATTGTAGAGATGAGGTCTCACCTGCCCAGGCGGGTCTCGAACCCGTGGGCTCAGGCAATCCACTCACCTCAGTCTCCCAAAGGCGTGGGATTACAGGCTGAGCCACCAAGCCCGGCTGTCCTAATTCTTTATATTAATAATTTGTCATCACAAATACAAATGACTTTTTTCTTCTCAAGCCAAGTCTGTTATGATGCTGAGGATGCAATAGTGAAATCCTAAATATGACTCATAGCATCCTGCCTGGCCTCACCTCTGCCTACTGTTCTCTGTCCCTTGTACTTGTACTCCAGCCTACTGGCCTTCTTTGATCTCCGTTAATGTGTCCTGCCACATGGTTTTTGTTGTTTCTTGTGTCCCATAATTCACTTTCTTTGGTACTTCCTCCTCTGACCTCTAATACCCCGATGCCTTAGTTTACTGCTGACTTCTCTCTGCCTTTTGCTAGTGGCTCTGCCTCCTCGGGATATCACCTTCAGAAAATGTCACATGCCCATGATATGTGGTCTCACTGCATCACGTACACATCTTACAGTTATAATTATACATGATTTGTTTGATTTCCTTTAGGGAAATAAACCACGTGTTTTCCTGCTTTCTGTTGTCTCTTCAGTGCCCAGCACACAGGCTGTAGTGCCCCACACATGGTGGGTATTCAATAAATATCAGTTGAATTAATTAACAGGGTATTCAGTAACATAGATGATAAATACGGGTAATGGTTTTTTACTATTTAAAACCAAAACGTGAAGTTAAAAATACAGCTAATCTGATACGTCCCCCCAAAATCTAATTCTTGCTTTTGATATCCATGTCTTAAAACTTTGTATTCTCCTTATGCAGGAGGAAAAACATTAAACTGTCTCTGAAGTAATTTTTATGAATCCAAATTGAATGCACTGAAAAATATGTAATAGAGACAATCTACTGTGACAATAAAAATAAATACTTCCACTATGACTTTGATCAATCCCAGATGTTTAGTGTGGCATATTTATGAAAGCTTCTTCTAAATTACCACTGTCAAAAAGCATTTGTTTTAGAAGCATACAAAAGAAAACTACGTGGGTTTACATAAAGTTTGTGACATAAAATATATACCATGGCTTGAGTAATTGAATAGAAGAGTTTCTTTCTCAAAAGCTGAGCATAATGCTAAGAGCCAAGCCATCTTCTTTTTACAAGGGAAAATGCCATCACTATGTAATAATTTTTATTATTTTATGGAATTTAAATATGTGAATATTTTAGTTCCATAGTTCCAAACAATGAAAAATCTCCTGTTTGTGGTTTCTTCTCTAGGCATGTAAAAGGTTCAGAAAGTTAACAGGCAGCAAACTGAGGCAGTGTGAGGCTATGTTGTGTAATGCTTTAATTTATTCATGTAGCCAACAAACAATAAAATTCGTCTAATCAGATTACAGTTTAGAGAGTAAACAATTGAGATTCGGTTATCTAATTGACTCACATTCCCTCTTCCATTCCTCTAGCAACTTTCTTGCATACTAATCACGTTGGAGTCTTGTTGAAATGCACATTCTGACTCAGTGGGTCTGCTAGCCTGAGATTCTGCATTTCTAACTAGCTCCGAGGGGCCCTCTAGGGGATTCAGGGGCTGCACATCTTTGGATTCCATTTTAAGTAGCCAGGAGCTGAGAACACTGAGACCACAGGGCCACAGGAACCTGGGTGCTACGTTTCTACTTAGGAGTTTTAAGATATCCTGGGTGGACTAAGTGGTACTAAATTTTTTGCATGCGATGGAGAGGTGAGATCATGTCCTTATATTCTCCACAGTTGTTTTCTTTTCTTTTTCAAACCTGAATTTACCACTGGCTGACAGCTGTGACTCTATGAATGGTGCCACCATTCTCCCAGCTGTAACTACATGAATGTTATCTTTGACTATTTCTTCCGCCTTTTTTTTTTTCTTTCTAATCCCTACATTCAGTCATCTGGCCAGTCATACTGCTAAAGCAACCCTGAGCTTGCCACATCTGTCTCTGTCCCTTCCCCATCCCATCATTAATCATCATCATCAATGTTTACTAAGAACTTCCAAGATGTTGGGTTTTACGTGCATTATGTAACTTAAACCTTAAAATAACTGTGAGTCATTTTAAGCTCATGTGGAAACTGAGGCTGAGAGCAGAATTTGCCAAAAAGTTCTAAGTAATAAGTGCAAACTGATGTTTCTCCTAATCAGTATACTTCACTGCTATCTCACTCATAACTTCTCCTTTAAGTCTACATTAATTCTTACTAGAACATAAGCAGGTTTATTATTGCTTGCTATAATCTTAACTAGTATGACACAGGTGTGTAACAGCCGTTTGCAACCTTCAATATTCTATAGACACTTAACTAATTGTCATTTAATCTTTTATATACAGAAGTGCCAGAGATTTCTTTTCAGCTCTCATTCTGATCATGACTATTTTGTTTCCTTAGTGTTTCCACTGTATTTGAGCTTCACACAGTATGGTCACAACTTACTTTCCTTCACAAATTTTCCACTCCATCACGATTGGCTTAAAGGCATCCGCATCTCATTGCCTTTTTTTTTTTTTTAACCAATGACTGTCCTTTCCCAACTCACCAATTAAAATCATACCACAGAGTCCAGGCTAAGATATTAAATCACTTCTTCCTGACATGTTTCCTGGTTTTTGACCACACGCATTCTTTTACTTCCTGAATCTCTATACCACTTTGTATCTGCTTTTGGAACTTATTATGAAAGAGACAATGAAGCACAGTTGAAAGTCGAGTTAAAGACATGAATTGAAATCAGAACACTATTAAGTTAATGCAACTTTTGGGGTCACTACATTCAATTGTGCCAATCTGAATCCAGTAATCTTTCTCATTTGGCATTCTATGAGAGTATCGGACTCTAATGCCCCAAAGCATCCACTGCATGTAATAAATTAACTTCTCTCCTATGCATCTAGCATCGTAGACGTAGGGACTGTTCTTGTACAAGCTGAGAAAAGAGTCACTGAAATGATCTTACAATGACCAGGTGCAGTGGCTCAAGCCTGTCATCCTAGCACTTTGGGAGGTCGAGGCGAGAGGATTGCCTGAGTCTAGGGGTTCAAGATGAGCCTTGGTAAATTGACAAGACCTCGTCTCTACAATAAATACAAAAATTAGCCAGGCATGGTAGCGTGCGCCTGTAGTTCCAGCTACTTGGAAGGCTGAGGCAACAAGATCGCCTGAGGCCTGCAGGTCGAGGCTGCGGTGGCCGTGAGCATGCCACTGCACTCCAGTCTGGGTGACAGAGTGAGACTCCAACTCGCACACACACAAAGAAATGATTTTGTTTGCTCTATGGTTCAGATGAGGAATTCTGTTTGAGGAAGTTTGAGAGGAGGAGGCACACTTTTGTGATTCATCTACTTGGAAGGGATACTTTATTGTAATTTACCCAAGGTTAGGTACAAAAAAAGGCTTTGGATGTCAAGAGCAATTAGTAAACTTAACCAAGGGATAACAAACTGTTATTAGAGTTATTATTAGTATTGGTATTTCCCTGGTGAACTGTAGGTTCCTTGAGACTGAAGCCACATTGTGCTCATTCTTACGCTTTCTGGCCTTAAATCTCATCCTCCCAGTCCCTTCACTTTCATGCAAACACCTTATTCATTCCCAGACCTTTATAGCAAGTCTTTTGCATTTTCTTCTGGAAATTTGATCTTGTTACATCTGTGTTTTTAAAATTTCTTTTTAGGTATTATAAATTCTTTTTGAAATTAGGTAAGACAGAAGAAAAGAAGGACATGTAGGTAGGAAGCAATTGTAGTGATGAACAAAAATACTGCTGTCTTTGCTGAATTTCCTATGCAGACTTTCTAAGCAAAGATGATTGGGAGACCAAGTCCTCTGCCGGTTGGGCAATGAGTAAGAGTCTTGGGCAGCTTTTCTTGATCCTCCTCATGGAGCAATGGGACTACTGCAGAGTTACCCTTTTCATATGGGTACTTGGAGTTAAAAGAATCATTACTGGGGGTACCCCAAGAGATTGAAGACTCCTAGAGACTTAGCTCCCCCTTTTCTGGGACTAAGGGCTAGATATTCTTGTACTACCCTGGCATGGAGGAGGGCGATGCCTAACACCAACACCCTTAGACCAACTTTGTTAATAAACCTCAACTTGGATTTCATTTAATTTAGAGAGACAAAAAATTGAGACATTTCTTGTATTCTATATAGCTTGGAAGAGTTTATAGATATTGCAAAAATAAGGAAGGAGGGGAGGCTGAGTCATATTTATAACTCTTGTAATAGCTCATTTTGCTGCAAAATAAATTATAACATAAATTAATTAGTTCACCAATACCAAGTCCTTACAGATTTCTCATTTTAGGTTAACGCACTTCTTTTAGACAAAACAGCCAAACACAGCACTACTATCTGATTTATTGTCCTCAAATGCTTTAATTTCTTATGTAGCTGATGTGAGCACAGAAAACCCCTTTTAGAAAACCATGCTTTTTCTCAACAATTCTTGATTCTGCTCTCTCTTTACCCAGAATCCACTGCTTCTTTCTTAACCCTTGACTGATTCTTCTTGCCACCACTGCCTCCAGGTGCGATGTCTGCTTCTGGCCCCCTGGTTTTAAAAATCCATCCAGAATATAATCTTCAGGTTCCTAGATGCAGCCTCCTAATTTAGTGCTGCCATCTCTACATCTCCCCAACCCTACTATTTTCTTTATCTCCTTAAGCATTGAGTAAAAGACGCCACTAACCTTTGCTTCTAGCAGAGGGATATTTACTTAATGACTATAGTGTTGTTGTTGTTGAACTATTTATTTATACATTTTAATTGACAAATAAAATTGTATATATATTATTATGTATAACATGTTATTTTGAAACATGTACACACTGTGGAATGGCAAAATTTGGATAATTAACATATGCATTTATCACATACTTTTTTATGGTAAGAACACTTAAAATCTACCTTCTTTGCAATTTTTAAGACTACAATACATTATTAAATATAGTCATCATTTTGTACAATTGAACTCTTGGATTGATCCTTCCTATCTAACTGAAATTTTGTATCTTTTGACAAGTATCTCCCTATGTTACCCAATAACCATTATTCTCTTCTCTATTTCCGAGTTACACTTTTTTTTTAGATTCCACACAGAAGTTAGATCATGCTTTTTTTTTTTGTCTTTCTATCCCTGGTTTATTTCACTTAACATCATATCATTCAGGCTTATCCATGCTGTTGAAATTGTCAGAATTTTCTTCTTTTTAAAGATTGAATAACATTCCATTTTATATATATGCCACATTTTCTTTATCTGTTCATTCATTGGTGGACACTTAGATGTATTCCCTATCTTGGTTATTGTGAATAATGCTTCAGTGAACATGGGAGTGCAGACATCTCTTTGACATACTGATTTCTTTTCTTTTGAATACATGCCCAACACTGAGATTACTGGATCACGTATTAGTTCCTGTTGCAGTTTTTGAGGAAACTCCATGCTGTTTTTCATGATGGCTGTACTAATTTACATTCCCATCAACATTGTGTAAGAGTTTTGTTTGTTTGTTTTTTTGTTTGTTTTTCTCCACATACTCTCCAACACTTGTTAACTTTTAAATAACTGTGGTGTTTATTAATTTCTTCCAGATTGTTTTCCTTGGTACAAATATTCATCTCAATGTTAAAATATCTGTATGTCCGAAAATAATCAGTATATAGAAGAAACATTTGGCTAGCCAACTGAAGGTTTGCTTTTAATTAGAAAGCTTAGAAATCATGTATCATGAATCATATTTTTAAGAGAAGGATCTCCCTCTCATCTTTTCCCCATAAATTCCAATATTAAAATGTCAAATACCAGAATCCCTTCTGCTATAATACTCTGAGAAGTTAACAATGATCACTGGTTGAAAATGTTTGCTAATATCTCTATTTTGTATGATAGCTCATAACTCTTGTTGATAAGTCAAATTACCATAAAAATCACTTTTATTCAGAGTCTAAACTTCTATCAGTTTTATCCATTGATCTTAGTTTTATATCTTGAAGCAATTTCCTCTTCCACATGGTATTATTGCAAATGGTTGAAGAAACTTCTAATTCTTCTCTTATTGTAATAAAAATAAAATGTTTCAGTTCTTTCTGCAGTTTGTCATATAAATCAATTTTCAAATTTATTACCAAAATTATTGCCTTCCTATTACAGGCTGTAGAATTGGTCTACCTAAGTTAAATTCTAGCTCTGCCTTCGATTATCTGTTTAATCTCAGGCAAGTTGTTCAGCGTTCTAGTACCTATTTTTTCATCTGTAAAATGGGAATAAAAATCATATTTATCTAATAGGTTTTATGGAAATTAAGAATGTATGTAAAATATTTGGTTAAAAAATCAACCCCCTGTATAGATGTGGCTTAGATAAGCTCCAGAATAAAAATGGAAATATTGCTTCTTATGTAGAATTTTATTTCTGTTCAAGAAATAAAGATTTCATTGGTTATTTTAGGTGTTTCATTACATTATTAGATTATATTGCTCTTGTAGGAAACTGAAAGTACAAGAAGAGCTCTTGTTGACTCAAGTCTTCCTCAGGCTGTGCTTGGGCAATTGACTTGTAGAACCAAAATGCATGACTTTACATAGATTCTTACCTCATGTAACATTTTTTGGTGCATTGTTTTACAGTTTTGAATTCTCTTAGTTTTTTCTTTTTTTAATCCATCCAAAATATGTACTACCTTTATTGGTTATGGCTAGTCACTTTAAAATAATAGGAACTCATAGTTTCTTAAACTATGTTTCTTAATGTTACTGAATTGTAAACTGAGATGACAGAAACTTCTACAAGGAGTACTCTATTTTCCTGAAAGGCAATTAGAAGGTTTGTCACTTTAGAGCTCATGCATAGCAGATGCAAGTTCATTGCTGAATTTCTCCTCTTACAAAGCATTTTAAAGTTTGTAGTAGCTGTGCTTTCTAAACAAGAAGTAGTATTTTTCCAAATAGTGGTGCCATATGGAATGATCGATCATTTCCAATGGGTCAAAATGTCTGCCTCCTATGGCTGCAGTAGTAGATTTGATGGACATTACACAGTTCTACATCGGAGTCCACTGAGGCATTTCTCTTAGCAGTTTTTTAAAAAGGGGAGTTATAAAAGCAATAGCTTCATTTCTGATGTCTAGACGTCCTTTCCCACATGACTCCATCTAGGAGGCCTGAGACTCAGGCTGTCCCAACCTGCATAATTTATATACTTGAGGCCTATTTTCACTGTCAAGAAGCCAAATCCCTCAGGTAGCCTTGCCAAAGAACTGTTCCACTCTTTTTTTTTTTTTTCGTCCCTGAGCCCTTCATTCTAACATTGGCTCCCCTTATTAACAAAAAGCAGGAAACAAGTGCCTATTTATGAGATAATGTATTTTCCACTAAAGGAAGATGGCCCCTTGGAGAAAATCATCTCTTTTCAAGTTGTTAGCTTTTCCAGGAAGTTGGCTGTTTATATATCTAATGCTCATGATTTGATTTTGAGGTATGCCTTCAAAACATATTAGCTGGGTCCAAGTGACTAAATGGATAATGCCATATCCCTGGTAAAAATGACATCTTTCTGGGTCAAATCTTTCTAAATAGAAATGAATAACAAAGACCAGAGGGGTATCTTTTTTATCGAATTACTCTGGTACTAGCCTTGAGAGGAATGGAGGTAGGAGGCTGGGAGTGATATCCTCAAATCCCGTTTTTAAAAATTATAAGATCATAATTAAAAATAACCTTTGGCGGGGTGCAATGGCTCAATCCTGTAATCCCAGCACTTTGGGAGGCTGAGGCGAGAGGATTGCCTGAGTCCAGGGATTCAAGATCAGCCTGGGCAACTTGGTGAGACCTCATTTCTACAAAAAAATAAAAAAAATTAGCCAGGTGCGTGGTGGCATGTACTTGGAAGGTTGTGGCAGAAGGATTGCCTGAGCCCAGCAGGTCGAGGCTGCAGTGGCCATGAGTGTACCACTGCACTCCAGCCTGGGCAACAGGGTGAGACTCTGACTCAAAAAAAAAATTACTTTTATATGATAGGTCCTATGTCAAGTCATTTTTTTTTTCTTTACAGCAAGGAATGAGGGGAGTGGAAGAGAACTTGGCTAAAAGAAGACCCACAATGTAGTGCATTAAACTAATTTGGTCTAATGACATTTCCTCTCTGGGTTACAAATCCCTCATAAACAAGAAGAGGAATCTGAACTCAGGTAAGTTCTGTAGCTTCTCCCAGCTCCAATGCTGGGAAGATCCAGGCTGAGATCATACCTTGAACAAATACAGTGCTCAGAGTATAGAGAGGCTGGGCTCGGTGGCTCAGCCTGTAATCCCGCGCTTTGGGAGGCCAAGGTGAGTGAATTGCCTGAGCCCGTGGGTTCGAGACCCACCTGGCCAACTTGGAGAGACCTCATCTCTACAATAAATCAAAAAATTAGCCAGGTGTGGTAGCGCACGCCTGTAGTTCCAGCTACTTGGAAGGCTGAGGCGGAAGGATTGCTGGAGCCCAGCAGGTGGAGGCTGCAGTGGCCGGGAGCGGCCACTGCACTCCAGTCTGGGCGACAGAGTGAGACTCCAACTCAAAAGAAAAAAAAAGAGTATAGAGAGTGAGACAAAAAAAGAAAGAAAGAAGGAAAGAATTTGGGGGCAGGGAAATGTCCTCATATCCTTATAATCAAGAGTGAGGGCGTAGGAGAGACAGTTTATGCAAATACAGGGGAGCTTTGCCTGTAGCACCTATTTCTATATACCAGAAGAGCAAGGAGATCTTTATGATTAGAGCCATGGAGGAGTGTGTATCATCAAACTGGGCTTCTCTACTTTTTCTCATTTTCCATATAAACAAGTTATGATTTTTGTATCCGAATAATAAACCATAACAAAGAAATCAGGAACCCAAATTTGGTAAAATGGAGGCATAGTAGGGATTCTGTGGAGTCTTTGAGTTTAAGAACAGAATGTAGAATGTGCTGGTACTTTTTGCTGCATGGTGTAATGGGGACTCATAATTATTTATTGGCAACAGAAGTATTACCAGACTACAACTTTCTCGTGATTCCATGGTGAAAACAACAACAACTACAACAGTAAAAAGATGAATCAGGGTGGCTTGAGACATTTTAAGATATTTTTACACAACAGTTTCAGAAGACAAGAAATTTAGCAAATTTATTCTGCAGTATTTTTTGATAAAGATTTATTTTAGTTATTTTTAATGACCAACTCTTACAATTGCTTATAACTTTTTTCTCTCCAACAATTCAAATTCTGTAACAATTAATGGTTAGAGCATGATCAGGGGAGATGGGAAACATGAAACCTCAAAATGTGTCTTATTTTAGGTTCTATATGGTGCTCTTATCACTTCTTGTGGGCACGTATTATCTTGTGACACATGATACTTGTCCATAAACACTGCAAAAGTCTCCAGATGAATTCTAGCACATTCGACATCATATTAACAAATGAAATTAAATAAGTTTTCTCCATTATCTTCCTCATTAGATGAATAATATTAGATTATTTAACTTCTACACGTCAAAGAGGATTTCATTTTGATTTTTAAAAGCATCTTAACACAAGCAAAAAAAGTAAAGTGTATAATTATTTGGCCCCCTTTTAAAATAAATCAAACACTTTAATCCTCAATGTTTCTGATGTTTTAATTTACAGTGTACTAAGTAAAATATTAGTTTACTTTTTTTCATTTTTCTATACATTTCAAACAAACAGTAAGGTTTTTTTCTTTTCTTTTTTTTTTGTTTTTTAAGACTTGGTCAAATTTTTAAAAGTCAGAGAACAATTATGATTTTTCTTATTGATTATTATTTTAAAATTTTAAAATTTTATTTTAGAGTTGTAGGATAGATGTATTTACTATACAAGTAAATGTGTGCAGGTGAGGTTTGGGCTTTCAGAGCCCAAACTATCTCTCTGATAATGTACCTATTACCCAGTGTGGTGTCGTTTGCCCCCATCACTCCCTCTTTCATCAGTGTCCAGAGTCTGTTGTTTCATCTTTGTGCTTGTGTGACTGGTGATCAGGGCCCACTGATTAGTTAGAACATGAAATATTCAGTTTTTTGTTTCTGTGATAGTTCACTTAGCACGATGGTCTCCAGCTGCATCCATGTTGCTGCAAAGGACATGATTTTGTCCTTCTTTATGGCTGCGGAATAATCCATCATGTATATATGTCAGACTTTCTTTATTCAGTCCACTGTTGGTGGACATCTGAGTTGGTTTCATGTTTTTGCTCTTGTGAATCGTGCTACAGTGAATATACATGTGTGGGTGTCTTTTTGGTAGGGCAGTTTATGTTCCTCTGAGTATAGTCCCAGGAGTGGGATTGCTGGACCATATGGCAGCTCAATGTTTAGTTCTTTGAGAAAATGTCACACTGTGTTCCACCAAGGTTGAACTAGCTTATATCCCCACCAACAGTGTAGAAGCGTTCTCTTTTCTCCTCAGCCTCACCAGAACCAGTTGTTTTTTGTCTTTTTAATGATAGCCATCCTTACCAGTCTTAGGTGGTATCTCATTGCAGTTTTGATTTGCATTTTTCTGAGACTAAGCATTTTTTCATATGTTTGTTGACTGCTTGAATGTCTTCGTTTGAGATGAGTCTGTTCATGTTCTTTGTCTACTTTTTTTTTATTATAAAGATGTGGGGTACAATTCAGGGTTAGGTATACAAATGTTGACTATGCAGGTACCCTTGTTGATGAGGTATGCCCTTCCCTCCCCTAGCAGTTTCTCTCAACTGCCAATCCCACCCCCCCGACAGTTTCCTACTACTGCCAATTCCTTTCTTACAGTATTATAATTGTTCAAGGTGCGCTTATGAGTGAGAACATATGATGCTCTGTTCTTTGTTTCTGTGATAGATTACTGAGTATGATTGACTTTAAATCCATCTAAGTTGCTGCAAAGTCCATAAGTTTGTCCTTCTTTATGGCTGCATAATATTCCATTGTGTATATGTACCACATTTTTTTTTTTATCCAGTTCTGTTTTGATAGGCAACATGGTTGGTTCCATGTTTTGCTATTGTGAGCAGAGCTGCAACAAACACAGGTGTGCAGGTATGTTTTTTGTAGAATGATTTGAGTTCTTCCAGTATATTCCCAATAGAGGAATTGCTGAGTCATATGGAAGGTCAATTTCTAGTTCTTTCAGAAATTGCCACACTATCTTCAAGAGAGGTTGCACTAGTTTGTATTCCCACCAGCAGTGTAGAAGCGTTCCTTTTTCTCCACTTCCTTGCCAGCATCTGTTGTTGTTTGTTGTATTAATGATTGCCTTTCTTACTGGGGTTAGGTGGTATCACAATGCGGGTTTGCAACTCATCTTCGACAAAGCCCCCACCACCTACCACTGGGGAGAGGAGAACCTATTCAGTAAATGGTGCTGGGAAAACTGACTGACCACATGCAGAAGATTCAAACAGGACCCCTATCTATCCCCATGCACAAAGGTTAACTCCAAATGGATCAGAGACCTAAATGTAAAACCTCAAACCATAAGAACCTTAGAAAAGGAAGGAAATACCCTCATGGAAATCGGAACTGGTATCCAATTCCTGAACAAAACCCAAAACCCACAGCTCATAAGAGAGAAGATAGACAAGTGGGACCTTATTAAACTGACAAGCTTCTGCAAAGTCAAAGAAACCATCAAGAGAGCAGGGAGACAGCCTACAGACTGGGAAAAAGTATTTGCCAACTCCAGGTCTGACAAAGGCTTAACATCCTGGATCTACAAGGAACTCAAACCTGCTGAAAAGAAAAAAACAAACAACCCCATTATAAAAAGGGGAAAAAATATGAACAGACACTTCACAAAAGAAGACATCCGAGCAGCCAACAAACACATGAAGAAATGCTCAACCTCACTAATCATCAGGGAGATGCAAATTAAAACCACACTGAGATACCACCTAACTCCAGTCAGAATGGCAATTATCAACAAGTCAAAAAATAACAACTGCTGGAGAGGGTGTGGTGAAAAGGGAACACTTCTACACTGTTGGTGGGAGTGTAAACTAGTGCAACCTCTGTGGAAAGCAGTGTGGTGATTCCTAAAAGTTCTAAAAATCGACCTTCCATATGACCCCGCAATCCCCCTACTGGGAATATACCCTGAAGACCTCAAATCAATATAAAAAAGATACCTGCACACATATATTTATCGCAGTGTTGTTCACAATAGCAAGAGCCTGGAAACAACCATGCTGCCCATCTAAAGAGGACTGGATTAAAAAAAATGTGGTACATATACCCGATGGAATACTACACAGCCATAAAAATGAACAAAATCATGAATTTCGCAGCAACCTGGATGGAACTAGAGTCTATAATACTGAGTAACCTCTCACAGAAACAAAGATCCGAGTATCACATGTTCTCACTCATATAATTAGACCTTGAACATCCAATGTAATACTATAAGAAAATGACTGACGGTACTGGGAAACTATGGGGGGAGATAGGATTAACAGTCGCAAATATCTGTCTGGGGATGGGGAAACACCTCTTATCAACAGGGTGCCTGAATGAAACATAATTGTACACCTAACCCTTAACTGTACCCCACAAAATCATAATAAAAATATTGATTAAAAAAAAACAATGTGGTTTTGATTTGCATTTATCTGATGATGAGTGAGGTTGAGCATTTTTTCATGTGTCTGTTGACTGCCCATATATCTTCTTTTGAGAAGTGTCTTTTCATGTCTTTTGCCCACTTTTTAATGGGGTTGTTTTTTTCCTTTCAGCGCATTTGAGTTCCTTGTAGATCCTAGATGTTAGACCTTTGTCAGATATACAGTTGAAAAATATTTTTTGCCATTCTGTTATTTGTCCACTTTTAATGTTTTTTTCCCCCTAAATTCATTGGGAAAACTGGCTGACTACATGCAGATGAAAGAAACTGGACCCCTACCTATCACCATATACAAGAAACTACTCAAAATAGATCAAAGACTTAAATGTGAAATCTCAAACTATAAAAATCTTAGAAGGAAACTTGGAGAACACCTCTAGACGTTGGAGTTCACAGTGAATTCATGGCCAGTTCCTCCAAAGCAAATGCAGTAAAAGCTAATATTCGCAGGCAGGACTTTATCAAACTAAAAAGCTTTTACACAGCAAAAGAAACCCTCAAGAGACTAAAAGGACAACCCATGGAATGGGAAAAGATATATATTTGCAAGCTATGTATCTATAAAGCTCTAACACCTAGGATTTACAGGGAACTTAAATGAATTGACAGGCCCTTTTTACAAATAGGAACAAACAGAACAACAAATAATTTTAGGATGTCTGATTATAATATTCAAGGAAAGGGGGACTTTGTTAATGTATTTTGGGTATCTCTATTGATTTAAGGGATTTGACCATTTGTGTGATTCTCAGTCCAATTAAAACTCTATAAGATGCTTTAAGTATATTAAACTTGCACTTTTTATGTTTGATGGCAATCATTAATAAAATTTGAGTTGGGATCTTGAGTTGAAATATGTTTCAAGAACAAGGCTATATAAGTTAGCTATACAGAAATCTGTTCATTCCAAAAATTTATGAGATCTCACAAATCCCAGGGTCCTACAGAACTTGGAAAGCATTGCTACAGATTTTGAATCTCAAATTATCTGTGGAGCATGACAATATCATAATTTGGCAGCTTTTCGAGTTTGCTATGTATTGTGCTTGTTGTACACTATTTTATTAGTCATCGTTTTAGGAAGGTTGGGTTCAACCAGAAATAACATATCATGCTAGGTGTATGCATACGTATATGTCCTGAGGCATAACATAGCAATCGAACCATGAATTTATCCAATCTGGTTGGTGTGACTATTGTGAAACAAACTGGGCACCATGGGCAGTTCATGGCCTAAAGTTTTTACTTTTCAATTCACAAGGATCACAGTTTGAGTAGCAAGAACTGTGTCAGTCCAACAGGTGACTTTAATTTTTCTCTCCTCTTGAAGCTGGAAGAGTGTCAGCCTTTGCCAGATATTGCCAGTCCTGGGAGTTTGGGAGATGATAAAGCAGAGTAGATTTCTTCTGAGGGTAGCTGTGTGGTCCCAGGTCACATGTGTAAAGATGTCTGTGATTCTTGACAATCAAAAACTGTTCTCATTTAAGGCACCCCTACAGCTGGATCTGAGATCCAGTGGTTAGGCAAATAAAATTGTCACACAGAAAAGCAAACAAGCAAACAGAAGATATAAAACACATGGCTCCAAGAGGAATGGCAGTGTTAGAGAAGATAAATAAATTTTTCTAAATGTAAAATATTACGATATAATAAATCAAAATTTAAAAATCATCTTTTTATATTTATAAACATGACTTGGGACCTCATAAGGCCTGCAGGCAACTAGATGAAGATGGAGATCATGGCTGAGACCTGTTAGGACTTAATTATCTCAAAACAAATAGAAATACCAAGAGACAGAAATTATTGTGAACATGTGTCTTGAAGAATAGATCCAGGGTACCCAGCATGTTAAAATAATGAGACTTCCACAAGAAGAAAGAGAATAGTTGATGAAAACAGCACATAAATTAATACTTTATTATGAAAATAGAAAACTTCCCACTGAATTTAGATAGTGATTAGAGAAGAAACATATCCCGGTGCATTTTGGTAAAAGCTCACAGCTTCAAGAAAAAAGAGAAAAATCCATAACAGTTGAGGCCAAAAAAAAAGGAACCCACAATGAGTAAACATCAAGTTAGCATCTGGAAGTCAAAAAGTATGGAGTAACATGTACAGAACAGTAACTAAGTGGATCACCACTCAACTGCTTTGCTTACTTGTCAGATGGAAAGTTATATCCAGATATTCAAGATATCAAAGAATATTTACCATTCATGTATCCCATCTGAAAAAATATTTATGTAGGAACTCAATAAAAAAGAGGCAAGAAAATCAGAATTGAGACGTTAAGACAGTAGACCGAGAGCAGGGGAGAAAACAAAGGATTATCATGGTGTGACTGGGAATGTGAAATTGAAGCACAACATAAGAATTATTGAATGATGCCTGAGCCTGCGGGTTTGAGACCCGCCTGGGCAGCGAGACCTCATCTCTACAATAAATCAAAAAATCAGCCGGGCGTAGTAGCGCATGCCTGTAATCCCGGCTACTTGGAAGACTGAGACGGAAGGATCGCCGGAGCCCAGCAGGTCAAGGCTGCGGTGGCCGGGAGTGGCCACTGCACTCCAGTCTGGGTGACAGAGTGAGACTCCAACTCAAAAAAAAAAAAAAGAATTATTGAATGAGAAAAGACATTGCTAGGAAAATGCTAATGATAGTCTCAATCCATAAGTGGTAACAAAACAGCAAACTGAAGAGCTTGATGAGACAGGAGAAAATAAGTGCCTTTTACAGATCTCTTGGAGTTGGGAAGAAAATGTCTTTATTGGGTTGTACTGAAGAAAGAGAAACCAACAGAACATCTTGATGGAGGGATTAGCTTCCATCTCTTAAAAATTAAAGTGCTTCTGGTTACTGTATTCAGAAAAGAAAGTTAGCTCTAAGTAGGAGGTAAGAGTACAGGGGAAATTCCAAATTACAAGAGGAAATTAATAGCCACTTGACCAAAGAAGTAGAATCAGGAAAGAAGGACAAGTGGAAAAGAATGACAAATAAATAATATCAGATGAATTTACATGGAAGCTGAGATGAGTTTAGTACATGGTACACTCTCATAAAATATTTATTGGCTGAATGAATAAATGATAAGTATGGAATTCACCTTCTTGGCCAGATGAGTAACATTCCAGGTTAACTGCATTTAAAATAAAACATCCTAAGTGAAATTATGATTATTCAGTGGAAGCTATTTCCATTGGCCATTCTTTCCCTTGGTCTTCCCACTTAGCACTAAACAACATCTGTGGAATTGCTGTAAAAATGCATTGGAAGAGCAATTCCAGATTCCCAAACTGGGTGGAGTTGCAACACATCATTTTTTGCATTCTGATGCTGGTATTCTACCACCCAAAACTTTCTAAACAGGCAGCAGAGGAAAATCCCAGGGAGTTAAATAGATTAGAATCCAAAGCAGAGCAGGGATTGTCTTCTAGTTGGGTGGCCTTGAACGAGTCAGTTAATCTTTTTTGTGCTTCAGTTTGATCATGACAGTTATAACGGTGACAAGGGGATGATGATTTTTCAAATGTCTATCAGTTATCAGTCACAATGTGCCAAGTACTGTGCTAAGCACTTTGTACTTGATAGCTCATTTAATTCTCAAACAAGTCTGTAAAGTAGGTATGATAATTATACTATAAGACTCACCTTAATTTCTTAAGTAATAAATATTATCCTAAGGAATTACAGCCAAATGAATTACATGTTTTTTGGGAAAACCTGCAACTGAAGAAACTCCATTTACTTGGTTCTCTGTATTTCCTATCTTTCATCTGTATTTCCTCATCATACATATCAGTTATCAAGCAAAGGGACATACTGGTGTACGCTCTCCAGTCACGAACCAGTTCTGAATCACTCTAACACACCCACTTCACACCCTCATTCCCCTCTTCCTTGACTTGGCTGACATACATTATGTTCTTTATTCTCCATTTTTAAGCCCAGCTTGCTCTAGAATTTCTGTGTTTTCTTGTTTTCCTTTTACAACGTCCTAAATATTACTTTCAAATATGAAATATTTGAAATATATATTGAAATATAATATATAAATATTTGAAATATAAATATATAAATACTTGAAATATAAATATATGAAATATTTGAAAGTAATATTTTTTAATGGAAAAACAATGCATGTAGTAAAATGGAGAAAAAGATTAACATCAGGCATTTTATCTTTCAATATATTATAAATATTTTATGTAATTAATTTTTCTGCAATGTCATTGAAAATATAGACTTTTTTTTTTTTAAAAAGAACAGTTTTAGATTCACAGCAAAATTGAGAAGGTACAGAGATTTTTCATATTCCTCCCTCCATACCCTCTCATGTATCATCTTCCCCCCCCACTACCAACGTCTCCCACCAGAGTGGTGCATTTGTTACATCTGATGAACCGACACTGAGACATCATTATCGCCCTGCATCCATAGTTTACATTAGGGCTCATCCTTGGTGTTGCACATTCTACGGGTTTGGATAAATGTGTAATGGCATGTACCATCATCATAATATCACCTGACGTCGATTTGCTGCCCTAAAAATATTCTGTGCTCTGCCTATTCAGTGTCATTTTTAAATGATTGTCTAGTTTTCCATTTATGAATCAATCATGATTGATTTTATCCATTTTAGAAGCGATTTAGAAGTTACTTCTAGCCGGGCTCGGTGGCTCAGCCTGTAATCCCACACCTTTGGGAGGCTGAGTGGATTGCCTAAGCCTGCGGGTTCGAGACCCGTCTGGGCAGCGAGACCTCATTTCTACAATAAATCAAAAAATCAGCTGGGCGTGGTAGTGCATGCCTGTAATTCCAGCTACTTGGAAGGCTGAGGCGGAAGGATCGCCGGAGCCCAGCAGGTCGAGGCTGCAGTGGCCGGGAGCGGCCACTGCACTCCAGTCTGGGTGACAGAGTGAGACTCCAACTCAAAAAACAAAACAAAACAAAAACAGAAGTTATTTCTGATTTTTGCTCTTTTTATCAATGTTGCTTTATTGTGACTAAAGCTTTGTGTCCATTGAGGATTATTGCCTTAGGATAAATCGCTGAGATGATCAAAATTTAGATAATACATCATTCCAGAATGGACTAAAAAGATGATATTAGTATCTTCCACTAGCAGAACAAGTTTTCATATTTCCTCATACCCTTACTATGATGGAATATGAAAATTTTGAAAAATCTTTGTAAAACTGAAAATAACATTTTATAATTTATTTTGATTTGTTTGATTAAGGGATTGAAAATTTTAATACCTTTATTATCTATTTTTGTGATTTACCCATTGCAATAATTAAATCACTTATTAGGGTATTCCCTTTTTTATGTCATTTAAAGGGGGTTATTATACATGAGTCTTCACTTTGTCATTTACCTTTAATATCTTTTTCCAAGTTTCAGTTTTTTTGGTTTTTTGTTTTGAGTTGGAGTCTCACTCTGTCGCCCAGACTGGAGTGCAGTGGCCACTCCCGGCCACCGCAGCCCCGACCCGCTGGGCTCAGCGATCTTTCCGCCTCAGCCTTCCAAGTAGCTGGAACTACAGGCGCGCGCCACCACGCCCGGCTAATTTTTGATTTATTGTAGAGATGAGGTCTCACCAAGTTGCCCAGTTGGGTCTCGAACCCGCGGGCTCAGGCAATTCACTCACCTCAGCCTCCCACCGCGCGGGATTACAAGCTGAGCCACCGAGCCCGGCTTCAAGTTTGTTTTAAGATAAGTTTAGATTTAAGAGGAGTTGGAAAAACAATAAAGAGTTTCCATACATCCTATTCAGCTACCATTATGGTAGCATCTTAAATAACTGCAGGACAATAATGAAAACTAAGACATTAACTTTCCTATAATTCAATTAGCCAAAATACAGAACTCATTTGGATTTTATTCATTTTCCACTCATGTCTATTTTAAATTTCAGAATCCAGTACTGGATCCCACATTTCACTTAGTTGTAATGACACTTTGGTCTGTTTGAACCTGTGGCAGTTCCTCAGTTATTCCTTGTCTGTAAATGCTTGGCACTTTTGAAGAGTGTGCCTTTAACTTTTAAATGTTGCTTTTGGAGAAACTTAATTTTTATGAATTTTCTGTGAAATATGTAAATATTTTCCTTTATAATTTCTGCCTTTGGTGTTGAATATAGAACACTTAGAAAGCAATATTTTGCCATAGATTACACACATATTTAGTGATATTAACTTGTGTCACCTTTATGGTTTCATTAAAAATAGACCTAATTTATTTTTTTGGGAATTTATTTTGATACAAGTATGGGATAGGAATGTAATTAACTCTTTATCTCCAGATACCCAATTGTTTGTCTCAATACTGTTACTGAATACTCCGTTTCTTATAACTTTTAAGCACCTTTGAGATTGATTTACTTTTCTTTTTATTTACCATTCCAATACTGTTTTATTTTGTATTCTGAATAACATTTTAATATTGCTACTTTCCATTTGAAAAATGTACTGCATATTTTGCTCCTTTTTTTCCCTTCTAGTTCTAGTTCAGAACTGTCTGCTCAAGTCCCAAATATTTCCTATTGATGCCTTTATTATGACTTTCTAAAATTTATAGCTTTATAGAGGAAATGAAATGACAATTACACCATATCTTGAAGCTAGTCTGCAGTTATGTGCCAAACGTCCTATTACTCAAATCTGGAACTTTTTTCTCTTTCACAGTTTTTGTTTTAGTGGTAACTTTTGAGAGCGAGCATTAGCTGTTATACTTATTTTGTGTATAGGATTTGACTAAGAATCACTAGTAATACTAAACAACTTCAAATTACGGGTCAATTTAGTACAAAAACAAAACAAAAAACAAATATTATGCACAATTCCCTACAGATAAAACAAAGTAAGGCAAAAAGCTTTGCCATTTGAGTTGATGGTGTTCAGATATTTTTAGTTGACATTTTATTTAACATAAAAAAGTTATGTTTACATAAAAAGGAAAGATGCACCACAGGATATCCCCATCTGCTTTGTGATATACACAAAGTTTGTAGAAACGATGTTGTGTTCTTACACAGAATTGTATATGTAGCTGTTTTTACAATTGTCTTTCAAAGAGTTTATAGCCATGAAAACAATACTTATGATATAATATTGCAGGTCTTAGTGTTTAGTAAGAAAAAAAATTGTAAGTTCAGTGAAATGACTGACAAATGCATTTAGATTTAACTGAATTAAATAGGACTTGGTTAGAAAAAGCAGTTGCAAAAGAGGCTAATTAGATCTGATATACTAAAAATTAGAATACTCAAAAATCATTTGCAAAATAGCCTTTATTTTATGAAGTACACATAAAAACAGATACACACAGAAACACAGATACACACACAAATCAAAAGTTAAAAGATTGATCAGAGTTAATAATTGTAACTGCCTTTATGTAGTAGACAATGTCTAAAAATGCAACCAACTTGGTTGGATAATAAGCTTAGGAAGAATCTTCTTGAAAAACACACCCAAGACTTGGTCTCAGTCCTAGAGCTACGCTTATTATCTTCTTCCCCCAAATCAAACTCTCTGTGTAGTTTGGAGAAATAAAATTATAGCCCTAGGGAGAATAGGAAATTAGAATCAGGCACGCAAGGGCACAAGGATGGGAACAACAGATACTGGGCATTGCTAAAGGAGGGAGGGAGATAACGGGGACAAAACCACCTATCAGGTACCATGCTCACTATCAAGGGTGGGGAGGCCCATCAAAAGCCCAAACCTCACATTCATACATTAAATTATGTAACAAAGCCTCACATATACCCTATGATTCTAAAATTTACAAAAAAGAAATTAGAATCAAAATAGGAAAGAAAAGAATAGAGTGATAAATAGAAAATCTCAGTGTTAAATACTTTCCAAATGGTTTCAACATAAGTGTGCTGGGTGGTTTTATAATAATTATAATAACTTGTAAAGATTTTGTGTGATAACAATGATGGTTAAGCATCTAAATAATTTAGCATACCTGATTTGCAAATTTATGTGATTAGAAGAATTTAACTGAATTTGTAGCTAATGGCTAAAGGATCAGAAAAGCCTAATGTGTTAAATGGATATTTTAATTATTATACAAATGGTATGTCTATGTTTAGTAAAATGTTTACTTCTATAAATAAATATATTGGGTGTTAGCCAAAAGTCAAATAATACTGAATTCTTTTCTATTTCTATAAAAAACTTGGGCACAAATGGATTCATTAATAGGCTCTAATATGTTTTCAACTATTTAAAAATAATGTATAGATTGTTATTTAAACGCCTAGGAATATGATGGGAAGAAAATACACTGAAATGAGTACTTGTTGCTTTCAGTATCATGTCTCTGAAATTTATCCATGCTTTTATATATATCAGTGGTTTGTTCATTTTTACTGCGGTGTAGCATTTCATTCTATGAAAATATCCCAATTTATTTGTTCATTTTACTCCTAATGGGTTTGAGGGATGTTTTCAGTTTCTGGAACTTATGGTGAAAACTGCTATGAACATTCTTGTTCATGACTTTGGTGGAGGTAAGACTCAATTTTCTTAGGAATAGGCAGAAGTAGAATAGACTTAGCTTTAGTGGGTGCTAACATACATTTTCCTTAAATGGCTACACCAATGAACACTTCTGTCTTCATGCAAATGTGTCCTAGTTGTTTAACATCCTTCCCAGAACCTGGTACTGTCAACTTTTAAAAATTAGCTCATTCTGGCAGATGTAGTTTTAGCTTGCGTTTTCTGATGTCTGACAAAATTGAGCATATTTTCATATATTTATTGGGCATTCAGATATCTCATTTTATAAAGGGCCTGTTTAAGCTGTTTTTATGTTTTAAATTTGGGTTGGCTATCTTTTTCTTATTCATTTTTAGGAATTTGTTGTATATTCTGGGATATAAGCCAGTTTCATGTTATTTTTTGGTATGTTAAAAACTACCCTAAGTTTTAGTGACTTTAATTTGTTGTGCTCACAAAATCTTATGGATTAGGAATTTCAGAAGTACTCACCTGAGAAGTTTGTACCTCTTCTCCGTGGCCTCAGCTGTAGGGACTGGGGCTGGGGGAATCTATTTCCAAGATGGCTTCTTTACTCATCTGTCTGGGACCCTAATCTTCTGGCTTTTCCCAGGATGGTGATCTGAGGTTGGTGAACTTCTTGACATGACTGCTGTTTCCAAGAGGTAAAAAAGCAGAAGCTAGCAGGTGTATTAGGAGCTTCATCAGAAACTGACACAGAGAGCATCAATTCTGACACAGTCTCTTGGTCAAAGAGTCATAGGGTTGGGCCAGATTCAAGGAGGCATGAGAAACAGACCTTGACTCTTCATCGAGCTGCAAAGTTATAATGCAGAAGAACATGTATGACAAGAGATAGTATTGTGGTCATCTTTAGAAAATACAAGTCCTTTCAAAGAAGAAGGAGGTTTTTAAAAAGGAGATTAAAAAATGTCTTTATGTCTGTTGACCAAATCAGCAAATTGTTTGACTCTATTACTATAACACTTGAAAGTTACATAAAACTAGCCTCATCACTCATATCTGGTTCTCCTTGGTTCTCCCCTCTCGCTTCCCGCCTCCTTCCCTTCCTTCCTTCCTTACTCTGTTTGTTTCCACTGTCCCGCTTCTAAAACTCTTGCCTACAGTTTTTGATAAACTTTCTTGGGAAAGTCCAGAAGCCTGGAGTTAATTGAAAATAAACACAGCCTCATTATGATTCCCAAACTTCAAGAGACAGACCTCTTTCTTCAAAGAATGAGTGGAGAAAGTCTCACTACTAGGTTTATTTTTTAAAAGAATTTTAATCTTTCACAGTCATCTGAATCATTGCACAACTTCCTTGTTAAATTTGAAATTTCCATGGTTTACTTGGAGGGTTGAAGGTACAAGTAGCTAAATAGTTATGGCCTAATTTCAAACTTGAAGGTTTTTTGGTATTAATTCATTCTGAAACTAGTACTTATACAAATGATTTAAATTTCAATATCAAAGATTATAATTCGGAATAATGGATTGAGAAAAAAAAATGTCAAAGTGTTGCTTTATCTTATTAAAGTCATTATAACCCCCTGAGATTGGTAATATTACTATTCTCTTTCACAAAAGGGAACAAGATGAATGAGAGTTGGTAGCTAGCTTCAAATCACACAGCTAGTACATGACAGTATAGGGACTTGAAAACAGCACATCTGATTCCATGCTGATTTTATTGCTTAATTTTTCTGAATTAAAATGCAATATAACACTGTTCTTGCAGTGACAGGAAGATCTCATCTTTCCAGCAAAAATGTGTAAGACACATGAGAAATGTATATTTGATGATAATAATGATAATAAAACATTTGGTTCTCTAACATATTCATATTCTCTAACAAGTAAAAATTGCAATTCAAAGTGCTAATTCTGAGGCCCTGAAAGTTCCTCAGCCATCAGAGAAATGTTTAATCATCACCTAATCAAGCCAGAAGACTAAATTGAATGCCACAATGTGTCAAGTACAGTGCTAGGCTCTCTGAGACCCAGCAGCAAGGCCCCCACCTTCAAAATACAGCAAGTTAATTGAGGAAACAAGAACATTTGCTTGAAATCATTAAATAATATCTATGTGGCTTGGGGGGGACTATGAACGTGAGGTCAATAGTTTTGCAGATCATCAAAATATGGATGATAGTGAGTTGCAGGATAAAGGAAGAATGTGATATTAATGTGGGTTTTCTAAATGTTCAGATGTATCTGTAGAAACTATTGACAGTGGTGGCAATTTTCTAATGCTGAGGCAAATTTCCTGTTTAGTCTCTGATGATAATAATTGATTTGATGTATTGAAGAGGCAATAGGGATTGGAAAGAAGGCCAGCTCTTCCTTCCTGGAACCTGCCAAGAGGAGACATGGTCATGTGAACGGGTGATTTGCAGGTTGTCATGGGGTGTGGGAAGAATCTGGATTTGGTTGGCCACTGAGTTAAAAAGAAGCAAATGCATCCTTTAAAGTAAAAAGAGTATTCCCTCTAGCTCCACGGAATTGGTTGGGTATCTTCTAGGATGTGCTTCTCATGCTTCTCAGATCCAAAGGTATACAAGGGAGGATCCCCCCCAAACAAAATTTATTTATAAAATATTGTGTATTTATTCTTACATGTTTAAACTTCAGTCACCTTCAAAGTACTCTTCATCTGATGCAATACACCTATCCACATGCTTTTTCCATTGCTTATTATTTTTATTATAATAATAATGTGTATTGGAACACAGCTACATTTGTTTATGCGTTTTTATGATAGCTTTCTTTTTAAAATTTTTTTTATTTTAAAGATGTGGGGTACAACTCAGAATTAGGTATACAAGTAGTCAGCGTCCAGGTAAAGTTTGGGCCTCCCTTTGGTCTCCACTTTGCCTGTTTTGAGATCAGGTACCCTTACTGATGTTATGTGTCTCTCCCCACCCTCCCCTGGCAATGTCCCTCTACTGCCAATCCCTTTCTTATTGTATTATAGTAAATGTTGAACTCATCAAGATTGATGTGTTTTAGTGCTTCTGCCACTCTTTGTTTCACCTCTTCCATATCAATAAAACGTTTCCCTTTGAGAACTTTTTCATCCAGGGAAATAAAAACAAAGTCCCTGGGAGACATCAGGTGACTAGGGAGGGTGAGGCACAGGGGCATGCCGTTTTTGGTCAAAAACTGCTGGACACCCAGTGTGATGTGTCTAGGTGTTTTGTAATGGTGGAAGAACCAGTCACTTATTTGCCACAACTCAGGATGTTTCTTCCGCAAATCATGACTCAACCTTTTCAAAACTTCCAGATGAAAACTTTGGTTGACCGCTGATCCAGAGGAACAAATTCTGAGTGTCCTACAAGGGGCCCACAAGATAATTCCACCTTTTGGGGGGGTATCCTCCTTCATATAAAATGTTTCTGAATGTCTTGTTGAAAAAAAATTCTGATTCATAGGATTTGGTACGGGACTCTGAAATTCTGAATTTTTAAAAACCTTATGCTGAGAAGAGATGTTTAAAGGGAGAAGGTTCAGGAAATTCAGGGAAGGAAGCAGGGGTAGGTTGGATTGGAGAGTGGCTTGGAAAAAGGTATAGGGATGAGTTTTGTGAATGGAAAATCTGCATGGAAGGTAGAAGAAACTAGGAACAGAGATGGGTTGAATGTAATGACACTTAGCGTCAGGGCTTCTCCATGTTGCAATTGACACAGTAGGGTATTTTTAAGCACCACTGCTTAAGATAGCTGTTTCTTTCCATTCTCATTTCCACCCTCACATTTTTTGTCTGATGATGCTGGAAGTGTGGTATTTAGGGGAATCCAACTGAGAAAAAATTGAATTGGGGGCACTTTGGTTTGGGTTTATCAGGATAGATTTATGGTGGCTGTAGTCATCTCCATGTTGTTTCTAGCCATCTCAGTATAGTGAGACTTGCAGAAAAATCCTAGTTTCCTGGGTCATCTCATTCAACATTATGACTAAATGGTTGCAGGGCCAGATGCCACATCATGATATGAACTTTCCACATGCACCTGGGTACGCAGAGAGTGGAGAAAAGCAAGGCTTGAAATGAATGGAACCAAAATTTAGTCCAAGGAATATTTTTCAAATCATCAGTTATCATTAATGCAGCATATTCACATGTTAATAGCATTTATTCCTAGTGGGAGTTCTCTTCTCTCAGGAATATTCTCAGTAATGCAGAATATAACATTATCAGCGGATCATTTAATGCAGTTACTTTTCATAGTTTTCTGTATGCAATCAAAAGAAATTATTCAAATATTGAAAAGTATAGTGTGGCCATTTGCTTTCAATTATACCTAAAGCAGAGATATATTTTGAATATATGTAATAAGTAGGCTCTTCTTTTGGCTGATAATTAAATTAACACAGGGGAAAGAATCATACGACTATATTAGGAAAAAGTAGATACTGCTAATTGAAATGAAATATTAATATGAATAAAAACAGCATAAAACATACTGTACCACAGTAATGAAAACACCTAGGACAAAGTGGTTAAATAGTATTATCAATTAAAAAATTGTAATGTCATCCATTAAATAAGAATTTTTGAAACTCCCTGAAATCTGACAGCCCATATATGAAGAAACACTTGATAGAATGTTATTTTTTTCCAAATTTGACAACTGTATTAACAATTTACATGACATATACATCATTATTTAGAAGCTGAAATATCTAAATATCATCTAAGGTATCGTTAATAAGAAGACAAATTTTGTTCAATAATGATAAAAGAAAGTTTGAATTATCTTTTTTATTCTCCCTTCAGAAAATGACATTACAAAAGTTATTGCTATATGAAGAGATACTCAGAGTATGATGGTCTAGAAATATAAGAAAAACACTATAAAGGCATGTCGGACAGTACACAATAGAAATATGTTACATTTCTGAATTTTTTTTAATGTTTATGACATATGTTAACTTTTTATAGCTTGTAATTTTTGTGAGTTTTTTCTCATTCTGAATAAATATACTGGCCCTTGGTTGAGGAGAGGTCTGAGGTGTCATGAGACTGTTTCACAAGTAACTAGGGAAGGGATTAAAAATGGATGAATAAGCCAGGCTAGTGGCTCAGCCTGTAATCCCGCGCCTTTGGGAGGCTGAGGTGAGTGGATTCCCTGAGCCCGCGGGTTCGAGACCCGTCCGGGCAGAGAGACCTCATCTCTACAATAAATCAAAAAATCAGCCGGGCGTGGTGGCGCATGCCTGTAACTCCGGCTACTCAGAAGGCTGAGGCGGAAGGATTGCCGGAGCCCAGCAGGTCGAGGCTGTGGTGGCCGGGAGCCGCCACTGCACTCCAGTCTGGGTGACAGAGTGAGACTCCAACTCAAAAAAAAAAAAAAAAAAAGGATGGATAAACATGATAAAGATATATGGAATTTTTATTTGCCATTGAAAACTTGGCGGGCAGGATGCTCTGGGAATTAAAGCAGACATAATCTCAGACACACACACACACACACACACACACACACACACTCTTTCACAGGCACGCTAAATCTCAATGTTCTAAATATGTATGAGTAATACTCCAAAATAGTCTCTTCTTGAATTTTAATGGTTTGGGAGGCAATGATTTAACAGTTCAGAACATAGGCTCTATGGATTACCATTGTGAGTCCTAATAGAGTTCTCATAAACATTGGCTATGCATCCTTGGACAAACTGTACATTATTTTCCATATTGGTGAAATAGGAATCATAGGGTGGTTGTGAGATTGCTTAGTTCCCATCATTCTTACCTGTGTCTCTTGGTATAATAATTCAGTAGTTTCCTAGGGGAAAAGAAATGGAGGAGGTCCTAGGAGAAGCACGGAAACTCAAAGACAAGTCATCTCTCTTTATCTTGGTATTTTAGGAAGATTTCTAGTAGGCAGACTTAAAAAAAATATTTTTGTGTTAAAATCAAATACACCCCCAGGACTATCAGGTTGAAAAACTGGAGTAACTTGGGAAAAAATAATGCAAAATTATGTAAAATTATGGGACCACAAATTATAAGCCAGTCATATCTTACAAACTAGGGTGTCACATTTAATTGTTATAAAGTTTTCAGTGTTTTTTTTTTTAACATGTACTATATCTATATAGATGCTTTGGACTTGTTTTTGAATTTCATCTCCATCACTACCTAGAAATAGGAAATTTACAGGTTATGCATAAAATATAGTTCCGAAGTTTTAGAAGTTGCTAATGATTCCAGTAACTAAATGAATGCTTACTATTTCAGGCACTGTACTAAGGGTTTTTGATGTTATCTCGTTTAACCATAATAAAATTATGTGGTAGATTCTTTTATTATCACTATTTTATAGAAAAGGCATTTGAGGCCCAGGAAAGTTCAGGAATTTGTCCAAGGGCATAGAACTAGCAAGTAAAGGCTTTGTGATTCCACGCAGAAATTGTGACTCCAGAGCTCGCGGACCATACACCATTTTAGACTTAAAGGAAAAGAAAGAATAAAAGGAAAAACCAATGTAAAACAAGAAAGCATATTACAAAGCACCACTCTGTGGCTTTTTCTTTAAAACTCTTAACTGGTGAAGAGGCTGAAAAGACCATCAAAGGCTGGCCTAAATGTGGGAAGGCTTCCAGAAAGAAGTGACTCAAACTGATGCTGGCAAGATGAACCAGGATTTAGATAAGAAGCTAAAACAACCAAATAACATAAGGTGATTGGAAAGACAGGCAACAGTTCATTCACTGTTACCATTCATGCAACCAGATCTCAGAAATTAAAAGAAGTAAGCCCTTGTCCCAGCAAATATTTTCACTCAAGTCAGAAAAAGCCAGCCACAGTAGGCACAAACAAGCCATTCAAGTTTCCTTCTCTCTCTCTCTCTCTTTTTTTTTAAGGGATAGAACTCTGATTTATTTTATTTTTTTTAACACGTTTCTTATTTTAAAATTGTGGGGTACAGTTAAGGGTTAGGTATACAAATATGCATTGTGCAGGTACCCTTTTGATGAGGTGTGCCCCCACGTCCCCAGACAGATATCAACTACCGTTAATCCCACCTCCCTTCCCCTCCCTGCCCCCCCATAGTCAAACAAGACCCCTATCTATCCCCATACACAAAAATTAACTCTAAATGGATCAGAGACCTAAATGTAAAACCTCAAACCATAAGAACCTTAGAAAATGAAGGACACACCCTTATGGAAATTGGAACTGGCATCCAATTCCTGAACAAAACCCGAAACGCACGGGCCATAAGAGATAAGATAGACAAGTGGGACCTCATTAAACTGACAAGCTTCTGCAAACTCAAAGAAACCATCAAGAGAGCAGGGAGACAGTTGGGAAAAAGTATTTGCCAACTCCATGTCTGATAAAGACCTAACATCAAGAATCTATAAGGAACTCAAATGTGCTGAAAAGAAAAAAAAAAAAAAAACAACCCCATTATAAAGTGAGCAAAAGATATGAACAGATACTTCTCAAAAGAAGACATACGAGCGGTCCTTCTCTTTTAAAGGAAACGGAATGTCCTGATTGAAGCCGTGAAGTCTCGCGGGCTAGGCTCTCAAGAGTAAGAGCAATAGGATATTGTGTGTGCCTGTTTAAAGGACAAATGACCCTTTCTTTTCCACTGGGAAATTATTTAAAAATTATACAGTGAAGTGATGCAAGAATCTGAGTCAGTCTGTGCCAAATCAAACCATAAGGAATGTTCCAATATCAAAGTTTACCTGTACTTTCTCTGGCAGAAAAGCTGTTATTGAGACATATGAGCCTGGTTGTACAAGAAGGAGTTCTACCAGTTCTGGGGAAATCGTGACTCACAGGCATTCAGTCCTCCTGAGATCTTGGCAGAAGTCAAGCGTTACTTCACAACAGCTGTGAAATCTGCATGAGATGCCTCTGTGAATGGTCAATGATGAATGGCCAATGGGAACATGGGGTTTTAATTTACTTGAAAGGGTTCGAACTGACACAGCACACCTGTGAGTACTGCTTTGTATTCTGGGGATAGAAACAAATGTTTTTGATTCTTTGGTCCCAGAACATCTAGTTATATTTATTGACTGGATAACTGAAACAAGACGACTGTGGCATCTCAAAGCATTGCTGAATGTTGGGAATTTTTTTCAAATGTCAGAGCCAAAATCATCACCTCATTTTGAGCCCTAAATGATCTGAGTGTGATGGTTAGCCTGACATTGATCTTTAAATGTAAAAGCTTAAATTATCTGAGTTTATGCTAACTCTGTTATCATGCCAAGCACAGCTAACTTCTCAGGATGACTTGGGTGTGGAAGAGGAGTAACTCGTATAGAAAAATGGCACTAAGGGTGTGTAGTTTGCTTTTAAACTACATGACTGGGCTTCCCACAGTAGAATTGGATTCAAATTGTTATTCATATCTGACTGACTGGTGCATCTTAATAAATCAATTCTGTCAGGAACAAGTGAAGGTACACAGATCTTTGGCGCTTGAATCATAGAATTTCAAGGCTTTAAAAGTTTCAAGACCAAATTTTTTCCAGTACCACCTGCCTTCAGCCTAGGATTGTAGTTCAAATATTTAGCCACTAGGATGGCTGGGCATTGACCAATAAAAGGGGCAGAAATTTATGTAAACTAGCTACAAGGCAGTAAGTCATAGCAGAAGGTTTACTAGTTGAAATTTTTGTTCTATTTAAAACCATTACAATCATTAACAGCAAGGAAAAAAATACTCCTAAAGAACTTAATGACATAACCAAGTTGACATAGTTGTTAGCAAATGAGTATAAGACATGGTTTTTTAACTCACTAAGGCAGAAGTCCAGTGGAGAGAGCCTTGGTTTGATTAGATTTGCATCTGAGATATACCACTTAGCTAATATCTGAGTCCATGAAAACAGTGATTTCACATTCATTCGTTCATTTAGTTATTAATTACAAACATGTACCCGATTTTTAAACTGAACCTGGAAGGATAAGTCAATAAACACATTTTAAATACTTAATATCTATTTTTAAGTGTCTTGATTGTTGAATGACAATGTTATCTACATAATATGGTGAAGTTAGATTAAATGAGAGAGCATTTAATACCTAGATAATAGGTATGCAATACATGTTCTATACATATTTTTAAGAGTATTTGACTTCTTCACATTATTGCATTCTTTCCTGATGTTTATTCATATTTACAACACACAATATATTTCTCCAGCTTGTAGAGAATTTTAAATGGATGCTTTGTCTTTTTTTTATTTTAATAAACTGGTTTATGGTTTCAATAAACTGACCTCTATAAGTTTAAGCATCTACTTAGAAATGCCCATATCATGGATTTTATCACTCAGTCAATAAACATTTACTAAGTTCCTACTCTTAGCTTTAGAATTTCCTAGTCTTTGTAAGTAATAAAATTTATAGGGTGTAGTCAATGTGCTTAAATTTTCTTCAGTTCTGAGACCAAGGAAAACTTCTGTTTTGAGACCAAGGAAAAATGGCTCAGTGCAATATTTTCTGAACTGTGGAATACTAGTGTGTTTGCAAAATCTTCATGTACCAAAATGCTGGATTAAACATTAAAAAAAAAATTATAGGACATCAGTTACCTTTTAATATGACTGTTGTGAAAGTCTAGAGACAATGGTGAAATTATATTAGGCAATGTACCTTGGAACACCTTTTTTTTTTTTTTTTTTCAGAATGCCCAGTCACATTTATGCAGACACTGATATTCCACAGAACTCATTTTGGGAAGTGATGCAATGGCTGAAATAAAAAACACCTGGGTTCTCATCATTTCTCTGCCACCAAACAATTACGTGGCATTTGATAAATGCCTTAACTTTCTATGCCTCTGTTTCCTCAACTTTTAAACAGGGGTTGTGAATTGGAACAATATAGAAGAGGAAGTAGAAAGACAAATGTGAAAGTGATTTTGAAAAGTTACATTGGTACATAATTGCATGTCTTTTATAAGTGAATTGGAAGAGAATACTAGATGCTTTACAGAACCATATTGGAAACTAGTATACTGTGTGATTTCTGCTGAAGCATTTCCTGTGATGGTCATGAAAAGTCTAAAAACATTGCTTTTCATAAAACATAAAAGAATAGCTATAAATTATCAGGCGAGGATTATAATGCTTGTAAATTTATCAATGCCTGCATTAAAATGGCTCTGGTTTCTGCACTATTACTCTGGCAACTTGGTAGAAAACTTTCAGAAGCAGATGGGCCATAGTCTCCAAATAATTTCACATAAAATCGTGCTCATATTTAGAAGCAGGCAGCATGATGTAATTGTTGGCTTGTCTTCATAAAACAATAATGTGTTTCACTTAACTCCCAATGCATATTCAATTATAAGGTTTTTTCCTATCAAAAGACAATATGTAATAGTTTTTAAGGCCTTTATAGAATCATCAAATAAGACCAAAATACTTACATATCGGTTCTGTGAGATGTCTGTGGAAACATGTTTTAGATGAACAGTTTCAGGGGAACGGAAATTTGTCTTACAGCGTGTCACAAGAGAATTTACGGTTACAATGGGTTGAAAGATTCTCAAAACATTTTTGGTGTCTTGACTTGGGTTTTGAATCGTCGCTGTGGTTTTCCTAAAATGCTGTCATAGCTAACAAGGCCAACCAATACAGGTAGGATGTACTGACCCCCTGAAAATGAGAAAAGTGAGAGACATCAAGAAGGTAATGGCGAGGTCATGGCCACTCAGTGACTAGAATGACTGTATTGCGAATGGGGACAAAAGGCCCTGCATGTCTGCATGAGGAAGACAGAATGCTACACTAGGATTCAGGATAAGTTAGACCAAATTCTTAGCTTTCTCACTTTTAAGCTATATGCGGAAAGACACATGGTACTTGAATTCTAGTTTTCTTTCCTATGAGAATACTATTATCTGCCTCAGAGGTTGGAAGAAATATATGAGAACATAAATCAATAATAGGGGCTGGTATAAAATAGGTCCTCGATGTGTGTTCATGTCAGATGTGCTGGAATGCGAAACCCTGGCTTTTTCATCGACTGAAGAAAAGCAACACTCTGGTTAGTTCTAGCGTTCATTTTACATGCATTTTAATGAATGTAATGAAATACTTGGGAGCAATAGATGAGGAACACAGGAGTGCAGTATTTACTGCAGATACTCCAAACACTCCCTTCCCTTGTACATGTGGGGACCTCCAGATTGGATCAGAAAATGGGTCTGTTTGGTTCTACCTTTTGAGACCACCCAGGAGATTCAGTTGGATCAGCAGACTGTGGCTCATTTCTCAGGATTGGGAGCCAAGGGGAACCTATTCCACATCTGCTCTGCTCTCTCTCCTGAATATCTAGTCTCTTTCTACGGTGTAGTTCCAAGAAAGGGACCCAAAGTCTGAGCCAACAATTTGATGATTGTCTGTTTTCATGAACATTTCTTTCTTACTCTGAACCTGCTTCTCTTGATTTAAGAATCACCTTTTAAAATTTTGCTGCAAGAAATGTCTGCCTAAACAATTTTCATTAAATTGACCACACCATGGATTTAAAAATGGTTTTCCTGATGCTGACAAATCCCCCAAATCTTTTGTGTCTAACATATTAAAGACTCTTCCCTTGGATACAAGGTCATATTCAATGGGACACTTTCCCACTGGTTTAAGGAAGACAGGAACACCTCACCGGAAACACTCACAAGGCAATGCCATCCACTTAGTGGGGTGGTGACTCTACAGATCTGAGTTCTAATCCAAGATCCACTGGTTACTATTGCTATGATACTGAAGATGACACTTCTCTGAATGTCAATTTCCTAATCAATAGCATGAATATTATAGTGTCTTTCATGGGACTGATGGGACATTTAAATGAGAAAATACATCTGAGGGTACAAAGCAAAATGCCTCATTCTGTCTTCAGTTACTGCTAGCTCTTCTTAATATATATTTATATTTATATCTATCAGTAGTTCTATATCTATGTCTGTCTATCTATCTATCTATCTATCTATCTATCTATCTATCTATCTATCTATCTATCTATCTATCATCATCATTTTGTTTTTTTGAGCTGGAGTCCTTCACTTTGTTGCTTAGGCTTCAGTATAGTGGTACAATGATGACTCATGACAGCCTTGACCTCCTGGGCTCAGATGATCCTCCCAAGTAGCTGGTACTACAAGCACACAGCACCACATCCAGCTATCTTTTTGATTTTAGTACAGACAAGGTTGCATTATGTTGCCCAGGCTGGTGTCGAAATCCTGGGCTCAAGCAATCCTTCTGCCTTCACCTCCCAAAGTGCTGAGATTACAAGCATGAGCCACTGTGCCTGGCTCTTATTATACTTTTGCTAATGATATAGTTAGGCCCAAGGAAACAGTCAAATGTAAAAATGTCTTTGGGTAAGTTGAGTTGGGGGAAAAGAAGGTACAGATTAAAAGTCAGCGAAAGAATATTCATTTTGGAAAACAGATGAGTAGAATCCAGAAGATACTCATAAACATATGAGAAGTCATCTGATATTTCCCAAAAAAGTTCTCTAGTTTTCCTTTGTAGTTCCTATATATTAACACAGCACTTCTGAATAGAGGAGGGTTCTCTAAATTAACCACTAGATATAGCTGCTCACTGAATTATGTCAAATGTAGTTTAGATTTTCATTTTGTTGCATTTTTAAGAATGATTTCAGTGACTTTCTTAGAATTTTTTCTTTGCATTTGTGTGCAAGATTTTTTTCAAATTATTTAGTAGTTTCCAATAATTTAAGAAAGCTATTGATGAACTTTGGGAAGTGAAACAAGGTGGCTATTTTATTTCTAGGTTAATTAAATTTGCTAACATAATCAGAAAAATCTTAATAGTTACTTTTATAATAGATTTCTTACAACATATGCTGATTCTGAAGTGTATATTTTAGTCTAATTGCTAGATTGAGGATACCTGTTAGTGCGTTTGAAATGCCATTTTTATTAGTTTGGCCTAAACTGGAAATAATACATTCAATAACTTTTTAGATACTTTTATATATAGTTTCTTTCTCCAAACCCCACAACTATTTGAATAAATCTAAGAGTTCATAAATAGCAATATAATATTTTCAAGTTTTTCCATGGTTAAGTTACATTGTAGATACATGATCCCATGATCTCAGTAGTTAAATCTCTAACTACATATTGAGTATGGTTAGTAGAATAAAGAGTAAAGCATACTTTTAGGTTGCAGTTTAGAAATAAAATGATTTCATGTACATTCAGTGTTGTAATAGTTCCAAGAGTAGAGAAAGTTATTTGGATATTATATACTGAGAATGAGATTTCATCTAAAATATTAGATAACTGCAACTAATTTTTTTTGACTTAATTTAACTTAATTTTCCAGTTGCTTGTATTTCCAGAGATACAATTAAATATCAAATTTTGCTAAAACTGCTCTTGTGTGACAATCATAGGCACATCAGATCAACTCAGGCCATGTTAAATTCCTAGACTTTATTTTTAGCTCTGTATTTTGTGAAAAATATAATTCCTGACCTAGTTGTATAGTCAAGATTTCCTTTCATTACAGCCTTACTTCTTTTTTTGCCCAACTTCACTGTATCCATATTCACTATAACGAGAACTTTGAGAATAATAAAATCTGAAAGATAATGTCTCCTTTTTTTTCTAATATCATATGTTGCTCATGGAATGTAGGCACTAATCACTATAGTTATGCAGTCATAAATATAATACCATCCCTATGATAAAACCTGCCAAAAACTACCACCTGTCACTTGTAAAGGATTTTAGGAACAGTCTATCTTATTGTCAATTGGTACAACCCCTTTGAAAAGAAATTTGATCTATGTATTAGGAGCCACACAACTTTTCACTTTTGTGAGCCATTTTTTTGGTCTCATGGAAATTTATACAGTATGTGAAAGCAAATAATACCTGTTCAAATAGACTTACTGTAGTATTATTTACATTAGTAAAACTTAGAAAACAGTAAAACTGCTAACAATGGCAGGTAGAGTGGTTTAGGGTGGTCCACGCTCTTTCAATTTAATGAACATTAAAGAGATCTAAAAATGGTAGCTATTACAAGTTCTTGTACCTGAAATAATGCCTGTGTGTAAAATGAAATGTTTAATGTTTGATATAGAATGAAACCAGTACTTGTCCATGTTCATAACTATGATATTATTCATATAGAGAAGAGAATAAGAAAATTGAACATAGTTATAGAGTTCAAAGTATGGACTATTAATAGCTTTTCTATCTCCTTCCCTCCTTCTTTTTCTCCTCCCTCCCTCACTTCTCCCTCCCTCCCTCTCTCCCTCCCTCCCTCCCTTCCTTCCTTCTTCTTCTTCTATCGAAATATTATTTATAAAATATATAAACATCAGTAGAGAAAAATGAAGATATCATATAGTCTCTTTTCAGTATATCTTAATTGTCAAAAAACTTTGTCTACAAATAAGGTGATTTGCTTTATAATGTCAGACAGTAGCAATTCTTTACCTGAAATATTGAATGTTAAGTTAAACATGCAAATATTTTTATTTTAGTTTCTCATATAGTTACATTCATTTTTTTATGCCAGTACCTTTGGATAAGAAAAGGAAGCAATCAGGAAACTATATAAACATTCAGAACTAGCAATTGATCAAACAAACTTTCTAAATTAACTTTCAATACTTCATAATATTGAATTAAATTGGATAATACAGTAAATCCAATTAACAAAAATTGGTCTCAGAGAATAATCATATTTAAGGTTGATACATATTTTCCAGGTCTGCCAGAATGCTTTCTGTCTAAGGTTTATTCAAAAAATATTTTGAAGGCTAGATTCCAAACATCTGTAGCATGTCTTATGTTAAAATCTCCTAATTCTCTATGGCTATTTTCTCATCTTGTTAGAAATCTCCAGGTTAGCAGCAGCTATGGTACAAAACGCATGCTTCACAGGAGAGTCAAAGTCCTGAGAGCCAAAGTCCAGGCTGGCACACACATTCACAGAACATGGACAACTTAATATATATTTCTACAACTTGTGTTCTTCAACCATGAAATCAAAGAGATAGTCTATAATCTCCCTTCAGGCTTTAGGATTGCAATATTTGCCAAACCAATGGGATTTCAAAAACAAAAGTTTCTTAAGGACTTCAGCTGAATTAAGGAATTTTATTTTCTGAGAGTGCTCATTAGCTAAATTTTAGCAGTATGAGGTTTCTGTTTAAGTGATCGTCTCTCTCTCTCTCTCTCTCTCTCTCTGTCTCGCTCTCGCTCTCTCTTTTTCCCTTGGGAGTTGCAGACTCTGAGGTTCTCAATATATTTTGATGACAAGCAGAGATACAGGATATAGAGCATTGGCAGGCTGATTGTAGACCTTGCATGTTTGGGGAAATGGAAATTAATAAGAAATATGATTGTAAAGAAACAGAAACAACAGGACAACACAATTTTTTCAAAATATTAATTCTCCTAGCCCTTTTCCAGTCCAAGAGCAGAGTCAGCAACGAAGCTTGGTGGTTTTGAGGGATAGCCTCTGAGCAGATCATATTAAGAAACGTGGATTATAAATTTTGTAAACACTAACGTCATCACAGAGACGAAGGCAAGAAAGATACATTTAATTAGGTAATTTGTCTCCCAGATAAAATCACATCCTTCTGTTCTTGGCCAGAGTAATTTTCCTTGTTTGTTTGTTTTTCAGCCCAAGCAAATATATCTCTTTGAATCCTCCTGAATACATTTTATTTCCAAATTGCATGAAATTGTGTAGTAGAAAACATTCCCACAATTTGCTTTCTTCCAACTTGGCTTCTTTGTAAAATAAACAGCCCATTTTTCCTTAAATGACTAGAATGGTAAATATCTGGCTTGATATTGGAGAACAGTTTGGTTAGCATGAGAAGGTAGCAATTATTTCCCAGTTGAAACAGGGTTTTGCTATATTCTTTTTCTAATTCTCCATAGATAAAGTTCTTAAGAAACTTGGTAGAAATAATAAATTTTTAGAAATCATTTTTACTTTCTTCAGTGTATTCATACTAAAGTATTACTTGGGCATGCTGGAATCAAAGAACTCATTAACCTTTTAGAATATAATTCTCTTCATTCATACTTTAATTTCCTATGAATGCATCATCTACTGCTAATTTTAAATTCAACCAAAAACCCAGCTGGAAAGTCAACTGAGGGTTGGAGTTCTATTCACTAGAAAAGTTTTCACAAGAAAATATGAATTGACTTTAATTGCTCTAGAACTGCCATTAACTTTTACTGGGGAAAAACAAATCCTAACAAGGTGAAATCTCATTACTCATCAGCTGTTCTGTCTAAACAGAAGTACACAGGTTAAATTGGGTCAATTTTTCTTTATTGGATTTCCTGCTACTTTGTTTGAATAATTAAGCAAGAATTGTTCTTCCTGAATTACATTGTGTATGAAGTTTCTAAGTTTTACCAAATAGTTAAATTATCTTTGAGGTTTCTATTTTCATATACAACTGCTCACGTAATAACTAATGCAGAAGAAAAGAAACAGTGATTGACTATTAAAGTTAAGAACTGCACTCAACTGTTTAAAGGTTTACATTTTACAGAAAGTTTTTTATATATGAAGTTAACAAAAGGAAAATTTTAAAAATGTATTATGCAATATTTCATATTTCTAAATATGTAGCATACAAAACATTTTAATGATAAAATCATGAGCTTTTTAAGTTTTGTTTTTGTATTCTAAAATTTCTACATTATAAAGTATCCGTTTTATAATAAAATAAATAATAAAAACATCTTAAAAGTAAGATCATTACAATGGTTGTGAATTTTTGCAACTATTTTATATTTTAATAAGTGTGGCATAATAGTGAACAAATTAAGCAAACAAATTAAGGACAGAAAAGTAATAATTTTCACTTACAAATCAGAATGGTGTTTATTACATTCTGTAACTTTCTAAAATGCATGATTATTGGTTCTTCTCTTTAAATTTGCTTTTGAATTTTAATAAAAATTATTTTTAAAAGCATTCTAGTTGAAAAGAATTTCAAACTTGTAGGAACATTGCAAGAATTAGAGTACTATATGGAACACCCAAATCCCCTTTTAAAATATGAATTTTAATAAAACATAATTATTAAAAAAATTCTAGTTGAAAGTAATTTCGAACTTATAGGAACGTTGCAAGAATTAAAGTAGATACCTAAATACCCTTTACCCAGATTCACCTGCTGGCTGGTCAAAGTTGGCACCATCTGCTTTTTCTCTTCCTCTCTCTCCTTTCTCCCTGAACTGTTTGAGCCTAGGTTGCGCACATCATATCCCTTTACTTCTAAATACTTCAGCAGTGGGAAACTGCTGGGAGGGAGGGGCCAGAAAATGGGATTGGCAGTAGTGGGAATCTTCCTGGGGAAGGGGGGCACACCTCGTCAACAAGGGTACCTGCGTAATGAACATTTGTATAACTAACGCTGAATTGTACCCCACATCTTTAAAATTTAAAAAAAAGCAACAACAACAAAAAATAAATACTTCAGAGTGTATTTCATAAGGATATTCTCTTACATAACCTCAGAGTAGCTATCAACATTAGTAAATTAAAACTTGATGCAGTACTTTTTATCTATAGGCTGAATTCCAATTTTGTTGATTGACTCAAAAGTGACCTTTATGTACATGGAACTGTGGTGTCTCACTGTTAGGACACTGACCCTCATTCGTTGCAGAATATTATAATAAAGACAGTCGGATGAAACTCTCCGTGATATCTGCAGTGAAGATGCTGGTGTTACCCATGGTATTCCTAGGTATTGCCGTACCAGAAACTTGGGTCCAGTCCTACCACAGCAGAGTGCCTTCTGAATATCTGTGGACATTGAAGAGCTTTGATGTCTACTTTGGCCACCAAGAAACTTAAAGCCAGAATTAGGTGATAACTCTTGCAGGAATGTATGGTATTTTGTGTTTCTTTGTAAGATTACCAGATATTGTTGTTTTCTCTTACTTTCCTTTTGTTCCAATTCCCTCATCTATTCACTTTATCCTTCATAGTAGTTATTTTATTTTTTGAGTTGGAGTCTCACTCTGTCGCCCAGGCTGGAGGGCATTGGCACATTCACAGTCACCACAGCCTCGACTTGCTGGGCAACCACAGGTATGCGCCACCATGCCTGGCTTATTTATCTATTTATTTATTTATTTACTTATTTATTTATTTATTGTAGAGACAAGGTCTTACCAGTTTGCTCAGGCTGGTCTCAAACCCACAAGACCAGGTTATCCTCTCGCCTCTGCCTCCCAAAATGTTGAGATTACAAGCGTGCGCTACGGTGTCCGGCTAATACATTAATCTTTTTTTTTTTTTAGAGTCAGAGTCTCACTGTGTCACCCAGGCTGGAGTGCAGCGACATGCTCACGGCCACTGCAGCCTCGACCTGCTGGGTTCAGGTGATCCTTTCAAGTAGCTGAAACACAAGCCTGTGCCACCATGCACAGCTAATTAGTTGTTGTTGTTGTTGTAGAGACAAGGTCTCATCATGTTGCCCAAGCTGGTCTTGAACTCCTGGGCTCAGGCAATCCTCTCGCCTCCGCCTCCCAAAGTGCTGGGACTACAGGTGTAAGCCACCGCACCCGGCTCAATACTAGTTTTAAAGCTGCCTTAATTTTCTCTAACACAAAAATGAGGTATAAAGAAGGAAAGAAAGAAATAGATTGAATACATACATACATACATAACTGGGTGAAGAAAATGTTATGCATATAATATAGACTTAAGATAAACAGAAGGTCTCTGCGTCCTAACCACGTGTGTGGGAGATGGCCTCTTCTCCCGTCCTCTTTCTCCATCAGCTGCTCATATTTCCAGCAGATGCTCTTACCAACACCAGGATTCCTAGCATCCCAAGGTGAAGTTCTCATCACAGCAGACCGCTGCCAACCATGAGAAGGCACACACGGGTGACAATTACCTTGTAGACATACAAGATCCCCTCCATAGTTTGATATTAAAGAAGGTCTTGCAGCATTTGTGTTGCGAAATGTAATTCCCTTTCATGTTCCTGGCCCCTCCTAAGCTATTCCATGAAGACTGAGGTACTCACATGTAAGCCAGCTGCAGGAGGTAGAGAGATTTCAGGCAGTCATCACAATGGCTTTTGTTTTCCTTTTCACTTTGAAAATCATTTTAGTCAAAGCTATAAACGGAGCTAATTCAATCCAGAAAACTTTGGCAGTGAAATATCAGAGACTGCTAGGTCAGATACAAAAATGTGATATTTGGAAAGCATTTGAGAATTCTTTTCTTGAATGACCAATCTCCTTAAAGAACAGGAGTTGTTTCACGTGTGGGATGCCTCATGCTGACCTCATACGTAGTGTTGTCTTAAGGGAAGAGTAGGGAATTTTAATGGTTTTATTGATCCTTTACTTGAAAATGGATTTGACAGTTTAGAACATACAGCCATACTCATGACGTTGCCCAATTTTCACGGCAACTCAGTAGATAACCACAACATGAATTATCATGCCTACTTTATACACAAGGAAATTGTGAGCCAGCGAGTTCAATGCTAAGATCAAGAAAGGTCTGCCTGAACCCCATTTATTCTATTGCAAACCCCAAACCAAACTCATGACTTAGCCATTTCTCGGAAGCCTGTCTCTGAGACATGGATGGCATTATTATGCTTTCGGTCTTCCAGGAAATAAAAACCTTAAATTAATCTTTAACTTTTCCTTCTCTAAGACTCTCCAGACTTTGTGAAAAAGTCAGACCCTGTTGTGTCTGGCCTCCAAAAAGTCCCTGCCATCTGTTCCTGCCTTCTGTCACTTCATTATCCTCTGATTTCTACTGCCTTATTACATGGACCTGAATTAGACTAACCGTTTTCTAACTGGTTTCTAACTCTACTAGCTTTTCTCATTCCCTCACAAATCTGGTGCCAGAGTGGTCTCTCCAACACATACAAATAACCATGACCTTTTTTCTTTAGATTCTATAATGGGTGTCTACTGCAAGTAAAAAGCAAATTTTTTAAACTGCCAAGCAGAACCCTCGATGATTTTTACTCAACTCTATTTATTATACCTTTATTTTCCACTATACTTTATATCCCCCAACCTGAAATCTACATTACAATAACCACAGTCTACCTTTTATTCTCCAAAAGCATTAAGCATTCTTCAACCGTTGGGTCTTTCCTCAAGTTACTCATGCCACTCCCAAATCCCATCCTTAAAGGTTTAGCCCAAACATGCTTCCTGCAAGAAAACGTTCCTATATTTCTCCAACTGGAATTCATCTCCTTCTTTCACATACTCCTGTGACTTTGGGTTAAACTTCTATTTGAATACTCCCTGGAATCCAACTTTTTAAGAATTATTTCTATGCGTCTGTCTTCTATGCCAGACTACAAATTCTTTTTTTTAATTTTTATTTTTTGAGACTGAGTCACGCGCAGTGGCAGTGGGATCATAGCTCATTGCAGCTTCAAATCCCTGGGTCCAAATGATCCTCCTGCCTCAGCCGAGGTTGATTTTGAACTCCTGCCCTCAAGCAATCCTCCTGCCTCAGCTTCCAAAGTGCTGGAATTACTGGCATGAGCCACTGTGCCTGACCCAGACCACAAATTCAGGAAGGATATGCCCCAAGTTTATTTTTAAAAAATCTTTGTCATTCATTACATTTACTGTAGTGCTTGGTATCAGTTGGTGTACAACAAACATTTGCTGTGTTAATTTACTTAAGGGCCTCAGGATTTGGGATTAAAGCATTGTCTCCATTCTTATTGAAGTGAGGATACCACCTGAAAGGAGCAAGATATTGACCCAATTTTCTCTAACTATAGTTAGGTTACCAGAACAACAAAAGGCAGAACAACGTTCTGGGAGACTGGAAGAGAGAACAGGCAAATTAGAGGTGGGAAGATTTGGTGCCAGTGGCACATCTTTGGGTAACTCAGTATGAGACAAGATGACTTAAAAAGAAACACACACCTCACAGAGTCAACATTACGAACGGAAGGAAGAAGAAAAGGGAAGGACAGAAGGAAACCTGCAATTTTTTACGTTTCTATCCTATGTCAGACACTTTAGCATGGGTTTATATTTAACCCTCACATCAGCCATGAAAAACAAAGGTGTTCTTATGTCAGTTACTTATTTATTAATAGAGAGGTTGAGGCTCAAAGAAGCTTAGTGCATTTGAATCCAGGTGCCTCTGCTCCAAAAGTCCACTGTGTTGTCTGCCATGTTGACTTAGATGAAAAGGTTGCTTGGAAGGGGAAGGGCGGAGGTGTTCAAAGGTACACATAGGGAGTGGTAGAAACTTCTACTAGGCATTAGTGGGAATTTTCTGTTTCATTTATAATTTTACCTCTGATTTCTTTCTTTCTTTTTATTCTCTCTTTCCCTCCCTCCCTCCCTTCTTTTTCTTTTCTTGCTTTTCTTTTAAGAACAAAGGGAAGTATATTCTGACAAAAAGAAATAAAGTCAGATTTCCAAGACATCATCTATTAAGCCTCTGTCCTTTCTCCATAGAATGCCTTCCCATCTTCATGAGTATGTTCCACAGTTTGTCCCATATATGGGGAACAAGAGGAAACAGTCACGGAAAGAGAAAAGGTTTTTTTTTTTTTTTTTAATGCAACCACTTTCTTTTATGGAATAAACTATGGTGTGAAAGTTAGTCTTGCATCTTTTAGATCATAAATCTGAGCGGGGCATGCTGTCTTGGCAAAAACCAGTAGCAACGTGCTAAGTGTTTATTGCCAAAGGCAATAGCATCCTGACAGCAGATAATTATGAACAGCGCTAGTGGGCAGGACTGGGAGGAGATGGCTCAGGAGAACGTGGGTGGGGGCTCTGGCTGGAACCAATCAGACCAGCAAACACTTGCCTCTGATCTGCCATCAAGTTCAATCTACTTTCTTCTTTAAAGAGCAAGAATGTGTCTGGGGGTGGGGGGAGGAGAAATAAAACCTTGAGAATTATTAGGAAATTAGAAACCAAGAATACACTGGTGATCAAAGGTGAGGAGGCTTTTTTTTTTTTTTTTTTTTTTTTAATGCTGAGCACAAAGCACCTTTATACCCCCCAAAACCTGTAAAAACTGTCGGCATTCCAGTGTGGGTTTCTGAGGACCCTTATTATTTAGGATCTTTCATCCAATTTTTTCTCATGATTTCCAGTGGACACATTTTATTAGGTGCCACAGCTGGATCCTGCTGTCTCTTTCTCTTGGTCTGGAGTCAGCTTATGAATGAGGGCGATTCAACTTCCACGGCATGGTTGGGAGGAAAAAGAAACCCAAAAAAACAACAAAAAAAAATAACTAATGAATTCAGACCATGAGGGGAAAATCTGCTCTGGGTCTCTCTTTCATGGGGAAGGGAGAAGACAGGAGGTACTCAGGCTGCTACCTGGCAGTTGTCTGAAAGCATGGTGTCGTCTGGATGTAGGGTTTCCTGCTGGAGTGAACCGGGCCCTCTGTTACATAAGACCTTGCTGGCGTGGCTGTGAGGCCACAGCCAAGGCCTGCTCTCGGGAGCCTTGGTGCTTCAGTGCTTAGTTCATTTTGACCAATTGCTCCTATTTACAAGGCCTCCTTTTATCTGAACCCTTGTCCTTCCTGTGAGCATATTCCTTCAGGAGTATATGCTGCACGGCCACTATCAGAATGTTCGTTGTTTGAGGCTCATCAGGGATTTCAGTGTTCTAGCAAGTTAATTACCCACATAAATCATGATTAATCACTTGATCTGTACGAAAAAAAAATACTCAGAGGAGACCATCGTCTTCCTTTACAAGTATTACCTACCTTCTTCCTAGAACATTCTGAATGTAACTCCGTGCTTTCCTTCGTGACCTGAGGTCATAATGAAGAGGAATTGATTTACTGTACTGTGTAATACGATGATTTTCTAAGGAGATGAGAGGCAGAATGTTTAGCAATGGCAAATGACAGAACTAACCAGTGGAACTGGACGCTGACCATGATAACCCATTTGGTCTAATTAACAAACCTCTGGAGATAATCCACTCGGTCCTTGGGGCTTAGTAGTCACAGACTAAATACCCCCTGTTGACTGGTGTTTATCAAATGCGACTTTACTTATCTTAAGAAGGTCAAGCAAGTTGGTTAATATCACACCAAGGTGAATGGCAAGGTCAATGTTTGGGCCTCCCTTACCTGCCTGACAGTAATGTTGCCCCTAACACACTGTCTTCTTCATTCCTCTTGCTCTTAATTATCTACCACAGAGAAACTGCCCTGCCAAGCATATTAAATTGGTAGTCACATTTCCACACCACATAGTTCTCTCTCCTTTATTACTTAAACAAATAAGCATTTATTGAGTGCCTACAACGTGCTAGGCACAGAAAAATCAAGTGGCATGTGCCGTGAACAAGCTCTGAGTACTGGTTCTATCAACATATGTTCTTCATTTAACCTACTCATGTAATCTTTACAGCTTTGGCTAACTAGGAGTGTTGCAATCTCCCCTACAAGGCGAAACCTTTCACCTGTGGCCTCACAGAGACTCTTTGGGTTTTATTTTCAGTTTCATGTTTGGTGGATGAGACCCCTGGGAGGCTAATGCTGGATAAACAGGTTCTTGGTGAAAGTCCTCCTTTGCTCCTGCCCACCAGCCTGATCCACCTCCCCAATCTATAACACATGTGGTTGGAGGAACATGATGAACACTCTGTATCCACTGTACCAGTATGGGGGAGAGGAAAGAGCCTCTCTTGATCTTTACTCATTCCATGTGTATTTACTGAGTGCCTACTGGGTGTCAGATCTTCTTCTGGAAACCTATCTTAATGTTTGTGTCAGGTCTGTCTTACCCATCACTGAGTTGAAGCAGCACTTGTACTTTTGGGCTGCATATGCCTACCCCAAGCCTTTTCCCCAGTGATAGCCAAGAGCAACATGAAGTCTTTGAAACAGGGTTTACAACCTTGTTTTTCTGTTACTAATATAGCATGCTGTTCTCATCATCAGTCTGATTTGGCTACTGACATGGTGACATGCTGGAATGTTTTCTCAGAAATCCAAAAGTAAAAAAGGAAGCAACAACAACAAAAAAGCACAAAGAGTTCAGAACAAGTAGGTTCCTTCCAGTAAAGTCCACACCAAATAGTTGGTTTCCATGAGTGGCCTAAAAACCAAGTTTGGCGCTATAGGACAGGTATGGGCATTTTCTGCAAAAATAAAATAAAATAAAATAAAAAAGAAAAAAAAATATTGGAGAAATCTGGGGAGAAGATGAGGTTGTCCTGCTCTTAGCTCTTCAATGGCTCCTCACCATTTTGAGGATATATATATATACATCCCCCTTAGTGAGACATATGGGGGCTTTCATAATTTCATGACTCTTCAACCTTTCAAAATTGGCTCAAGAGTCACCTTTTCAGTCAAGGTTTCTGGATAAACTTGCTCCAATATACTAGCCAGTCCTTTGTGTTCTTACTTTTTTATCCAATAATATTTTTATACTGAATTTCAATATTAACTCAGCATGTAAGCACCACCGTCAGATTGCCTAGGATTAAAGCCTGACTTCCACACTTAATTATCTGACTTCCAGCAAATTTCCTAACATCTTCAAACTTCAGTTTTTTTATCAGTAGAATAGGGATAAAAATAATCATATCTTTCTAAAATATTCTTTAATGAGGATCAAATTAAATCATATGGGTAAAGTGGCTATCACAGTATTTGAAACAAAGACCTGAAAAATATTATTGTTTGTTATAATTGCGTGTCTACTAGATAATGAGTTCAAGTGCAAAGTCTGTGTCACTGTATTTAGTGCCTGATGTTGTTCTTATGTATGTATTTAATATATAAAAACTTTATACAGTAAGGTATAGCTCATTCTCTGCTCTATTAGGATAATACTAAAAAATAAAACAGGAAAAAACAACACAGGTTCATCTCTTAGTTCTGTGATGTTTTAAACACGTTTCTTATCAACATGAATCTCTCCTCAAAAGTGTGATCTAGAAATCCAGGATCCTTCTTCCTGTGGGTTTCCTTTCTTCAACACAAGGCTTTTAAGACCACCATGTTTGTCTGGATCTCAGTAATAAAAGGGAAAGAGAATGGATACACCAAAATATGATCCACGGACAATAGTCATTCTTTGAAACTGCTTTAAATGGTAAAAAAGAGAACTACAGGGTGGAGAATCATGGTTGTCCTAATGATAATCAGCCCATTATATGATGAGAATGCAAGCAGAGACTAAAAATTGGCAGTTATATTTGATGGTATCTACTCTTCTAAGAGTTAGTGATGACTCATTGTAGAGGTTCTTCAATCCATGTATCCCATCAACTAGATAAACTTGTTACTGGGCTGGGCTTGGTGGCTCACACCTATAATCCCTGCACTTTGGGAGGCCGAGGTGAGAGGATTGCCTGAGTCCACAAGTTCGAGACCAGCCTGAGCAACTTGGTGAGACCTCATCTCTACAATAAATCAAGAAAAATTAGCCAGTCGTGATGGTGCATGCCCATTCCAGTTACTTGGAAGGCCAAGGTGGAAGTATCGCCCAAGTTCAGCAGGTTGAGGCTGCTGTGGCCTTGAGTGAGCTACTGCACTCCAGCCTGGGTGACTGTGAGATTCTGACTCAAAAAACAAAGCAAAACAAACAAAACTTGTTATTAATACCTAACTTAATTTTTTTGCTTTGTCATGCAAATTTTTATTTCACGCTTATTGAAAAACTTATTTAATTTTTAAAAATTACATAGATTACTCTAAAACTTCTTCATATTCAAAGTCCAAGTCTTGTGACTCTTTTCTTAACCCAATGTTGTAGATATCTATGTTTTTTGAAAGAAGGTTGTATTTTGCTTCTAGACTAGGTTGTACTTCTAACACAAGCCAGTTACCTTGTAAATATATAGTGATCCTAAAACAATGCTAATGCAGTAAGAGTAACAGAAGTTGTGGTAGCAGTACTTTTATTGATCATTTACTATAGGACAGCCACTTTTAAAATGGTTTCATATGAATTATTTAATCTTAATACAATAAACTTTGTCACAAAGAGGTTAACTAACTTGCCCAAATCTGAACAGCTAGTAAATAGAAAGGCCAGAACCACTGGGTATAAACCCTGGTGTTAACCATCACAGCAGTTGGCTGAGTTAGTGAAAACTATTTTCCTTCTGGTACAATGACTCAAAGCATCAACACTTCCATACTGAAGGCAGTCCTGGAATGAGTCAATTGACTTAGGTTCAAATAATGCCTATGGCATTTCCTAACTGATACTTTGGGAAGCCTGTTCAACTTCTCTGTACTTTGGTTCCTTTATTTTTGAAAGGGAATGACAACACCTCCCATATAGGGTTATAGCATAAAATTGAGTACATTTTATGCAAAGAATACATATAATCTCAGTTAATAGAATATACATAAACTGGTTTACACAGAATTTTATTGTTCTTACAGAAATGAGGTCCCAATGTCTACATGTAGATAAAGAAGCCCAACAAATTGGTATTGCTTCTCCTGTTCATCCTATTGTCCAGTTAATATCTTGCATGTGTGCTTTAAACAAGTGATTGATGTAGAACAACAGAAATCATTGTGTCTAAGAAATAAAGGAAGTAAAAAGCTAAGTACTCTTCAATGCTTGTTAATTCAAAAACATCATTATAGTCTTTGATTTCATTTTCTAAGGGTCATATCTGTCTTTTCTCATAATGACTTAGGTACTTGTTCCTACCAAACAAATTAAAACAAGAGTTCCACTGAAAAGAAAGTGCTGAAATACTGCCATCACACTCAAACAATTACTTGATGTCTACTCCTTGGTTTTGGAACAAAGATCATACACATGTCTTTGATCCTCTGGTTAAGCTCTTCTCCTTGTCTCTCTTCTTTCTACTGACACACCCATTGTTCTAGTTGCTGCTTCTAGTTGTACCCCTTAGGCCTACAGATAAAGATGCTGACCATCTCTGAATGTCCAGTCTTTTCAGACCATAGTCATAGTCATATAGACATAAAGTCTTTCCAATAATTTGAAAATTGGCATCATATTATTGTGAGAAATCCATAAAAATAAAGCTTTTCAGTAGAAATGTCATGGAGTTTATAATCCAAGTCCTTGTCATTCTACTTCCTAAGAATTGAACAGTGTCTGAATTAATCTTCCCCACAATTAATGTTGATAGATTAGAGACATCTCAGAAATGCTTGCCCGATGAATAGTCATCATAATTTAGGTAACTAACACATAGCAGTGGCTGACACATAGTAGATGCTCGAGTCTTAATTTAATTCCCGTTTTTATTATGACCATGATCCTTTCACAGCCATGGAAGCTCATGGATTCCTCACCAGGAGTTGAGAGCTTGGCTCTGTATAGGCTCTCAATCAGATTAGCTCTGTAATTGAAAACGTGAACATCTAAAACTCTACTTCTAACTGACTTAACAAGTCCATAGTCAACCAATTGGTTCTGCTGTAGGATATTAAAAATGTGCAATCATGAGTAGGATGCTATTATTTTTTTTTCAGGGATATTGCTTCTGGAGTGATGTGGCGGATAGTGACATTTGTCAAAGAGCCATCTTACACATTCTTCTTAAAATGTAACCTTGACAGACCTTCATCAAAAGGCAGGGTTTTTGTCCTCTTTCCACTCCTTCCCTCAAAATTGGGTTGACCGACATAATGGCCTCAACAAATAATGCATGCTGGAAATGACACTATGTCTTCCTGGCCTGGATCCATCCTTTTGGAACATGCACCTTCAGAGCATTAAGTCAACATGTAAAGGTCCAGCTACCCTCCAGCCCTCACCCTGGGAAGAGCATGTGGAGAGACTTCATGGAGATAGAGATGCCCAAGGAGCCAGCCTTTAGTCTTTTCAGATCATTTATCAAAATATGTGAGGGAAGAAGCCCTCAGTATGAGGCCAGCTCTGGCCACTGTCTGATTACAGCCTTATTAGAGAACCCAAGTCAGAAAGCCCATCTTGGCTTCTCTTAGTTTTCCAACCCACAAAATTATGAGTGATCATATATGATTATTGTTGCTTCAAGCCACTAAGTTTCAGAGTGATTTGTTGCACAGTCATGTTAACTGGAGCAGAGAAATTGGAGAAAAAAAAACTGCGTTAGCCCAGTTAGGTTCAAACTGCAAGACAGATGAGCCAGGCCTTAGGACATTCCATCCCTCAATCTAAGTGACCACTGTGAGGGTAGGGCAGGGAATCTGCCCAGTTTGTGAGGTTTCCATTGATTCCTGGGGTTGTGGCAACTGAAGTGGGCTTAAGACAGTCTTGTCCTGAAAAAGTCATGGCTCTGGAAGAATAAAATATGCTTTCTTCTTAATGGCTTTTCCAGTAATTAAAGTTTTATTTCCACATCCGTTTTAGTAAGTGTGAAAAATGCATTTCAAATCACTCTTTCCCTCGAAGTGGGTAAAAAAGGGGGGAAATCAGAGCCCATATGTCTCTGAGTAAATGTAATTACCGGCCCTGCTTTCACCGAGGTCACTCACCTATACTGTGCAGGACACAGGATGGGGGGGCGGAATTTTCACATCTGGGTTGCATCAAATCATATTGGTCGTAGCTTACAGCCTGCAATTTCTTTGCCAATTTTTTTTAATTAATCCCTTGATAACATAAAAGGAAAAAAAATGTTCTAGACTCTATAAACTGGAATTGGGCAATAGTTTGTACACAACAGGCAACCTAGACTCGTTAAGTGTTAACAAAACTCTATCCTCCCTCTCCCCCTGCCAAGATGAAACAAAATCTGAGGTCTACACAAGTAGAAAGAAGTAAATAGCATAATTTTGATTCTGGCCATGACTGATACAAGTAAAAACGAAATGTGCAAATCCTGCAGAGGCTGACAGCAAGAAGCCCACACAGTCCTTCAATGCAGAAGGGGTTGAATGACCTCTGGGTCCATATGGAATTATTCCAGAGAATGGGGGTCTGGCATGGAGGGTGCAGCATTGCTGATAGATGATTGTTAGACCCTTAAACAAGGGAAAGTATTGGAGAAGGCAAATGGGGGCAAATCTGTTTTCTGTGTGTTTCATTCTGTCAGTAAGTAGAGTCAGGAAAAGAAATCATGCTTCTCAAGTTCAACTTGGGCTCGTGCTTCGGAAGGTGGCTTGGGCTCTTTGGAATCTAAGGGCAGAATGGAATGATGGAGAAACAAAAACAGTCCTACTTTCTACCTGATGGTTCCAATAAATAAAGACCTTTGGTTTATAATTGATATTTAAAATCCCATTAAAATCTTTTCACCCTAAGCTATTTTTGGACTAGGTGAAAAAGTATTTTAGAATAAATTGATACCTGATGCTCCAAATTGGGCTTCTATCCAGGTTTCTCACTCCTTGACTATTTTGGGCAGGCTCCTTTATTTCTCTGTGCTTCCATTTCCTCATGTATAAAACATGGTAATATGAGCCTACCCCAGAAAGTTTTGTGAGGGTTAAGTAGAATGAAACATGTAAAGGATTTAGAGAGGTGGCTGGCACTTTGTGTTTAACAACTTTTAGTTATTATCCTTATGTTCAGCTATACCTGTCTGACTCACTGTAAGCCTACACACAATTTTCCATGCTGGCTTTAGTCTGTTTTCCTACTTTCTTCCCTGTAGAGGAATGAGTTGACAATACTGTGGTGTTAGCCATCACTAGAATTAACCCTCTTCTTCTGTTCTCTTATGTCTGAGATAATTTGTCTTCAGTTTAATGGTGTCTTTCTTTCACATTCAATCTCATGAACAGCGTTTGCAAAATAATTCTTTTAGCTATTTTGAAACATACAATACATTATTATTAACTATAGTCACCATGCTGTGTAATAGATCACCAAAACTTATTCCTTCTGACTGAATCTTTGTACCTGTTGACAACCATCTTTCCTTTCCCATCCACCCCTTATTCCCCATCCTCTGACAATCACCTTTTTTACTCTCTGCTTCTAAATAAGTTCAACTCCATGTATAAATGAGATCATATAATATTTGTTTTTCTGTGTCTGGAATTTTAAATATTCTCTGCACAAATAAATAATACATATTTGAGGTGATAAATATGATAACTAGCCTGGTTTGATCATTCCATAATGATACATGCATCAAAACATCACATTGTACCCCATAAATACATATGATTATTATTTGCCAATTAAAAATAAAATTTAAAAATCCCAGTTCTCAAAAACAAAGACAAATATATATCTCTGGATAGGATTGAAGAAATTATTATTAGACCACAAGTTCCATGAGGCCAGGGACTATGTTTATTATGCTAATTATACAAGAGTGCATATAATCCAACAACATTAGTGGTTTTTTTGGTTTGTTTCCCTGTACTTTTTTGCTACAACTAATTCCAGAATAGACTGGTCCTCTAGAGCACTAGAAGAGCAATCAGTTAGGATTTAATCAGGAAACAGATGACTCACTCAAACTGGATAATCCAAGGAGAAATTAATAAAAATATGATATTGAAAGTGTGTGCCAGGTTAGGCGGTACAGCACAGACTAGTGCCTTTTAAGGGACAGGAAGAGTTGGACAGCTGGGCCTGGCTAATGACCTGAAATGTCCAGGGCAGAAGAGAGCTACCAAGAACCAGAGAGAAGGTAGCTGAATGGAGGAAGAAGCTGGAAGGAGTTGTGGTCTTGGTAGACAAACTTAGGCAACCCATGGAAAACAGGTAGGGAACCAGCCGGGAAAATGGATACCTGCCACACTGTCTCCCTGACTCTGGTCTCCTGCTGGCACCTCCCATTGGCAAGACATAATTGGAAGTCTGAGGACACAGAAGACCCATGCTGCAGACTCTTAGGGTTAGACTCCTAGCACACAGAGGATGAAGGGGGAAACATGGAGCCTCGATCTGGTATTCACGTCCTTGTGTAATCCCCCTCTGTTTGCATATAGGATGGATTTAGTGACTTGCCTCTAACAAATAGAATATGGCAAACGTTATAGGATATGAATTCTGAGATTTGGTGACATAATGACTCTGGCTTTCACCTTGTCCTGTCCCTGTCACTCTTGCCCTCACAAACCCTTCCAGCACAGGATTGATATTGCTGTCAGCTACTTCTATGCTGTGTTCTTTCATATCCTCTAACCTTAACTTTCTCCACTGAACTTTTAGGCACTCAGTGTCCTCAGTCTATCCTCCAAGAAATACCCAGTGATCCAGAATTCATGGCTTTAATTAGTTCAGTAAATACACATGGAATGAGCGCAAGCCAAATAAGTAGTGGTTCTTGCCCTTATAACTTCTTGCATAGTTGGGGGAGAGACAAACGTCTCAACAAACAAGTGTGATCCACTGTAATAGGTTGGCATTAAGCTCTGTGGGAAACAGTGAATGACTTACTTTTTTGTGATAAGAGGCAGGGAGGTCAAGAAAAGTTTTACATGGAAGGTAACAGTTAAAGGGAGTCTTGAACAGTGATTGAGTGCCTTGATTATTCCTTCCAAGGACCTTATTTTAAACCTTATTTCTGACTATTTTTTTTAAAACTCCCTCCGTTTTTTTTTTTTGCAGTAGATGGTTTCAAAGATGCTTCCCAGTGATCCTCACCTCCTGGTAGTCGTGTCCTATGTTTGAGTATAGGATAGACCTAGTGACTTGCTTCTAATAAACAGAATATGGCAAAAGTTAAGGGATGTGAATTCTGAGAATTGGCTACAAAATGACCCTGGCTTTCACTGTGCTTTGTCCCTCTCACTTTCTCCCTCACTTTCTCTGAGGGAAGCGGGCTACGAGTTGTAAGTAATTTGTCTCAGTTCATTCCTGCTGCTATAACAAAATGCCTGAGGTGAAGTAATTTATAAATAACGGAAATTTACTTCTTACAATTCTGGAGGCTGGGAAGTCCAAGATCAAGGTGCCAGCAATTTGCACTCTGCTTCCAAAATAATGCCTCATTGTTATGACGTCTGGAGGAGACAAACATTATGTACTCACATGGTGGAAAGGATAGAAGTGCAGGCAGCTATCTGGAGCCTCTTTTATCATGGCACTAATCCTGTGCATCAGGATAGAGCCCTCACGACTTAATTTCAAAAGGTCTTACTTCTTAATACCACCTTAATGGGGATTAAGTTTCAAAATGAATTTTGGAGAGACACAAATATTCAAACCACAGCATTCCACCTCTGATCCCTCAAAATTTATGTCCTCACATACAAAATGCATTTCTTCCATCCCAGTAGTCCTAAAAGTCTTAACCAATTCCAGCACCAATTCAAAAAGTCCAAACTTCATTAAATTAGTTATGGTTGAGAGTCAGTTATGACTTATTCTGGCACAACTTTCCTGGTCATCTGTGAGCCTGTGAAATCAAACCAGTTACATGCTTCTAAAATACAATGGTGGGACAAGCATGGGATAGACATTCCCATTCCGAAAAGAAGAAATAGGAAAGAAGAAAGGGGTAACAGGTCCCAAGTAAGTCCAAACCCAACAGGGCAAATGACATGAAATCCTGAGGCATGAGGATCATCTTCTTTAACCCCATGCCCCACCTTCCAGATCCACAAGGTGGGGATTGAGCCTCCATGGCTCTTGGAGATCCCTTCTCCATGGCAGCTCTTGGCCTGAGCCCCTGAATCTCTCTAAGGCATCCTTTGAATTCCAAGTGGAGGTAGCCATACCTGCACAGCTCATGCACTCTGTGTGCCCACACAGTTGGCAGCAGGTGGACACTGCCAAGACTTAGCACCTGTGCCCTCTGGAGCTGCTGCCTGTGCCTGCCACACCTAGGCCTGCTTGAGCCACAGATGGGACAGCTGAGGAGTGGTGTGCCTGAATGCCAGAAGCAGAGAATTCAGGTGGCACTGGGTAGCGAGTGCTGAGGTCTTACGGGAGTCTGAGGCCCCTCTTTTGACATAGCTCTGTCCCCTAGGTCTTGACTCTGGGCCTTTGATGAAAGGAGAAGTACCGATAATATGAGATGCTTTTAAGTTGACTTTTCATCTGCCATTTTGTTAATTTTTTTCTCTGTGTCCAATTTTTTTTGCTAATTTTTTTCTTCCATCTTATAGATTATTTTTGTGTCCATTTAAAATACACTGTTGGAGGACTAGCCATTTCTCCTTTTCATTGTTTTAGTGGTTATTTATAAGCTTTACATTTGTACATCTTTATCAGGGTCTACTTTCTTTTTTTTTGTTAGAAAGAAGTTTATTTTTGAGTTCGAATCCAGGGAGCAGAGCCAGGCTCAAGGTCTTTCTAAAATGGTTCTTCTCACTCTTCAGGCTTTGACAGTTCACTTTTATAAGTACAGAGTTGTTAGTACCTATATGCTAGCCATGTGATCAGTAGAACATTGTTTAGAACTTAAGTTTCAGCCGCATTTATCCATAGTGACATGCTGTGGTCCAGACTTCCTGGTGCCAGGTATCAAAGCTATCTCATAGCTTTTATCAGAAGGGCCCAGCAGAAGTGTTCATCAAGCTTGCCATAGAGTAAAGGGAGTTTGCAGGGTGTAAGACATCGTGCATTATGCAAAAGTTATACAAATCACAAGACTTACGATTACATTGATACAAAAGTTATACAAATCATAAAGCTTACAATTACATTGGTACCATATTATTCAAACTTATGACCGCTCAGAAAAAGGGAGTAAATGGGGATTTGCATCTTTCAGTCGACTGGATATAGTCTATAGGGAAGTCAAGGATCCCCTGAAGCTACTTACTGGGCATGCATAGGAGATAGGACTCTCAGTAATGTGCTCAGGAACGTGCAGGAGCACTTGAACCCTTGCTGTTCCCTTTTCTAGGGACTGTGACAATATAGACGGACATTAGTAGGTCTCTGTATCACCACCAGGACCTCCCATGTCTCCTGGAACCACACTGTAGGGTAGCTATGAAGATGTTGGTTATAGTCTCTTCATTATTCAGTGGGAAAAAAACTTGAGACATAGAGGAATGAGGGAATGTATTTGCCCAAGATCACCCAGTAAAAAGACAACTGGATTTCAAACTTAGTTCTCTCTAACTCTTAAAGTACTTTTACAACACACATTTATTAGAGTTTTGATTCTCTGTCTTATTTTGCTGTTCTTAATTGCTGATTTGCATAAAGACAATTAGCATGCTCTTTAGTTTATAACTGAAACTGACTTATCCCAGTCCTTCTTTGACTAAAAATCAGGTCTTAAAAAGAGAATGGAGAAGGTTGAGTTTTTGCTATTTATTTATTTATTGACATATTTTTTATTTTAAAATTGTGGGGTACAGTTAAGGGTTAGGTATACAAATATGCATTGTGCAGGTACTCTTGTTGATGAGGTGTGCCCCCCTGTCCTCAGACAGATGTTGACTACCGTTAATCCCACCTCCCTTCCCCTCCCTGCCCCTCCATAGTTTCCTGCCACTGTTAATCCTTTTCTCATAGTATTACGATAGTTGTTCAAGGTCCACTTATGAGTGAGAACATGTGATACTCAGATCTTTGTTTCTGTGAGAGATCACTCAGTATTATAAACTCTATTTCCATCCAGGTTGCTGTGAAATTCATGATTTTGTTCTTTTTTGTGGCTGCATAATATTCCATTGTGTATATGTACCACATTTTAAAAATCTAGTCCTCTTTTGATGGGCATCATGGTTGGTTCCATGATCTTGCTTTTGTGAACAATGCTGTGATAAACATATGTGTGCAGGTATCTTTTTTATAGAGTGATTTGAGTTCTTCGGGGTATATTCGCAGTAGGGGGATTGCGGGGTCATATGGAAGGTCAATTTTTAGAGCTTTAGGAATCACCACACTGATTTCCACAGAAGTTGCACTAGTTTACACTCCCACCAACAGTGTAGAAGTGTTCCCTTCTCTCTACTTCCTCTTCAGCATCTGTTATTTTTTGAGTTATTGATAACAGTCATTCTGATTGGAGTTAGGTGGTGTCTCAGTGTAGTTTTAATTTGCATCTCTTTGATGACTAGTGAGGTTAAACATTTCTTCATGTATCTGTTAGCCGCTCATGTGTCTTCTTTGGAGAAGTGTCTGTTCATATATTTTGCCCACTTTGTAATGGGGTTGTTTTTCTCCTTTCAGCACATTTGAGTTCCTTGTAGATCCTAGATGTTAGTCCTTTGTCAGACATGGAGTTGGCAAATACTTTTTCCCAGTCTGTGGGCTGTCTGTCTGCTCTCTTGATGGTTTCTTTGGCTTTGCAGAGTTTTTGTTATTTTTTATAATGTTTGTATTGTAGTTCTTGATTGTGATTTGCTTTCAGCCAGAGGACAGCCCTTTGGAGAAAAACATTACTTGAGGATGTTCCTAATGTAACAGTCGCTGTCTGGTGGGAAAGCAGGCAGAAGATTTTGCCCTGATTCAGGGTATACTTTCAAATGAAGTTATGCCACTTCTGATACAGTGCAATTATCTTGCAATAGAATAATTCCTATTTCTCTCTCATATCCTTTGTGATGTTGGTGTCAAACACTGTACTTTATATATGTTATAATACATTATTGCAATTTTTGCATTAGCCATGCAATAACAGTTTTAATTCTTAAACAGTTAATGTCTTTGATATATTTACCTTTATTTTTTTTTACCATTTCCAGCACATTTAATCCCTTTGTGTAGATACATGTTTCTGTCTTTTTTTTTTTTGAATTGGAGTCTCACTCTGTTGCCCAGACTGAAGTGCAGGGGCCGCTCCCGACCACCGCAGCCTCGACCTGCTGGGCTTCGGCGATCCTTCTGCCTCAGCCTTCCGAGTAACCAGAACTACAGGCATGTGCTACCACGCCCGGCTGATTTTTTGATTTATTGTAGAGATGAGGTCTCGCTGCCCAGGCGGGTCTCGAACCCGCGGGCTCAGGCAATCCACTCACCTCAGCCTCCCAAGGGCGTGGGATTACAGGCTGAGCCACCGAGCCTGGCTATGTTTCTGTCTTGTATTATAATCCTCTGCCTGAAGAATGTCATAACATTTCTTGAAGCACAAGATTCATGGAAATAAACTCTCTCATCTTTAGTGTTTCTGAAAACCTACATATTTTGCATTATTTTTGGAAGATGTCTTCACTGAGTATAGTATTTGGAGTTGGTAAGCTACTTTTTGTACTTTAATGTCACTGTATTGTTTCTTAATTTGCATATATTCTGATGAAATTTACTGTGAATATTGATAATTTTCAAACTCACTGATTTTTTTACTCAGCTATCTCAAGTCTATTGATGAGCACCATGAAGAATTTCTTCAGTTCTGATATCATGTACTTTTCTAAATATTTCTTTTTTTAATTTTTTTCTTAATGCTTTTTTATCCTTCTACTAAAATATTTTATCTGTTCATTTATGTTGTTAAGCTTTTAAACTAGATTCTTTCACATGCTAATAATAATAGCTACATTATTGTTCCCATCAGATAGTTGTATTATCTTTGAGTCTAGATTTATTAATTTCTTTATCTTTTAAAAATGGGGATTTTTCTTTGCTTTTGGTATGTCCCATAATTTGTAGTTGAATTATAGACATCATGTTAAAGACAGAGATGAATAATATTTATGCAAGAAAATTCCTACTCTTCTCCTTTTGGACCACTAATTTGATGGTTGAATAAATCTGGACAGAAGTTGATGTAGGTTTGGGGTTTGTTATTTGCTACTATTACTTTTAGTGCACTGCTGAGTTCAAATTCCTTTAGCAAAAGGCTTTGTAATTAGGGTAAAAGCTGGGATGTCAGAGAGTTTTCCTAAGTGTTTATGTTATACAGTTATTAATAGAATATTTATCCTCCATTTTGGGACACTAAATTTTGTAATTTAACTAAATGCGTGAAGAAAATAAAAATGTTAGCATCTAGAAAGATTATTTGTAACATAAAGATACTTTAAAAATAAAAACAAAACCAAAAAAGTCCTTGTTAAGAAATAAAATTGGGTCAGAGATGGAATCACAAGCCAGACCAGTCATAGTCATGGTGTCATACATATAAGAGACAGTTATTCAAAGAAAGAAGAAATTTAGTGCAATGTTATATGGACCTGTGAGTGTATCTGCTGTTCTCATTCATGAACAATATCTGAACACAAAACACGGTCCTGCAGGATGACTACACATCCCAGTTTTCTCAGGACCGTCTCATGTTTAACTGAAAACCCCACATCTGGGGAAAACCCTTCATAGTTCCAGCACTCGGCAGGTTGGTGACTCTATGACCAGAGACCAGCAGCATTGGAAGGAACTGGGAGCTTGTTAGCCCCACTTCAAACTTAATAAAGCAAAAACTATTTTTTAAGGCTATCCACAGGTGATTCATAGGCACATGAAAATTTCACAGGAACTACTACAGAAATAAGTAGCGACTCTACTAAAATTTAAATCCCTGATAAATTTTCTAAAATGTGTTCAAGTGTCTATTTTTCACTCTCTTTTCTCAGCCACCAGCATTACTCAACTTAAGGGCAGACCTTCACATGTCTTCCAACAGGACTTAGTTCATTTTTTTTCTCCTGTGGAAGCACAGAATATCAATTGCCCACTAAAGGGTATCAGCTGTTTTGGTTCCATTAATCTTTTCTCTCTGTGTGTTTTCCTGCACTTTATAATTAAATTCATTTTTTCAAGAAGACCTTTTAATTCTGAAACACCCAGTTCTCTAGAAATTGATTATTGAACTTGCTAAATGCATAATAAGCAACTCACTATGTTAAAGAACTAGCCATTAAGCAAAACTCTAATAATTTTCTACTATATTCTGATAAGGCTTGAAACTATATCATTGGACTTTTCTGCAAAAATGAATAAAATATTCCTAGTCCATGTCTGGCGTCTTTGGAGATAGAAACAGTTTTAATCTCCATTTTTGTGCAATTGATTATCTAATGATTTTAGTTAGCATTCATAAAACATGTAGTCAAAATCACAAACTAGATCTTTACATGTAATGAAGGATCTTTCCAGCTCTATGTGCAGTCTAACCATAAGAATTCCCTTCTTTCCCCTTCCATCCTACAGAGTAGCAGAAAATTTAGTTTTCATATTTTTATTATGTCCTCTCTAAAGCACTTTTTTTTTTTTTAGCATTGTGGGTTTTCAAACTCCTCTCATATTCATGGAATACTCCTCTGAACATTCAGTGTTTGTTTAAGTTGGCATAAAACCCTAGAAGAGTTCCAGCAAGGTTCCCTGTGACCATCATCCGGAAACAAAGCCCGATTCACTACTGGCCCATTACCTGAAATTTTGACTGCTAAGTGGAACTACAGGGTTGACTTCAGATCAGGAATGAATGTAAGGCTTTGTGGGGGGATTTTGGTCTTTCTGGCCTTTGATTCATTGCATGCTTCTTCCAGTTTCACTAAAGTATTAAATGGCATAACTTCGTCAAACAAAATGCCCACATTTATTTCCAAAGAAAATGGCATTGTCAATAATGTAAGATTTGAATCAAGACAGACCTGAGTCTACACTTATTTTGCCATTAAGAGCTGAAGGATTTAAGAAACAATCCCAGGAATTCTATGGGTCTCAGTGTCCCTGTCCATAAAATGAACAATAATAGTAAATACCTTGCAGAGTCATTTTGAGAATTCATTTAACAAGTATACAAAAAGCACAGAATACAATTTTTCAGTATGTAAATCTTCTACTCTGAAGTGTCATCATGGTAAATCTCCATGGGATTTGTAAAATGATAGTATTCGCTGTTCTGAAAATAAAAATAAAACAAAGCTATAATTCTGTACATATGGCTAGGCATATGTATTCAAATATGTTCATGTGTTTTCCACAACTATAATTTATTTGCACAATCTTTTCCTAGTCTGCTGTCCAAAATTTTAAATGTCTTTTGGGTAAGGGAAATAAACCAGCACATGCTCTGACTTGTTCCAGGCCAATTCCTTATTTTTCTGACAGATCATATCAAAATGCCATTGTTTCATGGAGCACACACACACACACACACACACACACACACACACACACACACCGACGCACACACTCAACCAGAGCCTTGCTGATCTTGAGTACTGACTGATCTGCATCCATTACATGCATAGGGTGTGATAAGTTTCTTATTGACACCCCTTATAATAGTGCAGAGATTCCAATTTTCACAAATGTTTAGATATATGTTTCACCTTCCTTATACAAGAGACAGCATGATAAAGGGATTTGGAGCTAAAATACCTGCCCTTGATTAATCCTGGAGAAGTCATTTCATCTTCCTCAGCCGTAGTTTCTCAGATTTACAATAATAATAGTGATGAGTTATTATTAAAACAACTAATACATCCATGCTGTACATTGCCAGGAATGTTTATTGAGTGCTTACTATGTCCTAAACCACATATGTTCGTAATCCAGTTTAAGATATACCATAATGAGGTACGGACTTGTGTTGACTCTGCTTTATGGATGATAAGATGGAGGAAGAGGAGTTAAGTGGCGAGGCCAAGAGTATCCAAAAGTAAACATCGAAGCAGGGGTTCACAATTTATGCTTCTATGTGCTGCTCTCGACTTCCCTCTACAAAGTGAGTACAGTAGTTTATATTTGCTTTCAGGGCTGATATTAGGTGATAATGAGTTCCAGTAGAAAGTGAGTACTTTCTAAACTATAAAGCTATGTAAATGTTGGTGAGTATTAGTGTTATGAAAGGACTCTGGCCTTTGAAGCCAAAGTTAAAGCTAGTTTAATAGCTGAGAAAATTTAAGGCAGAAAGAGTCTCGCAAATCCACCATTTCAGGGTCTTCGATAATTGGGTATTTCCGACATATTATTTTCCTAGCCACAAGCCATTTCCAAAAAATTCTTCATTATAGACTCAACTCATTTCCTCTCATAGGATCAAAATGCTAGATACATATTTCTATCTGTCTCATCAGATATAGGGATGGCTGTATTAGTTTCTTTGGGCTGCTGCAACAAATTATGGTAAACTTGTTGGCTTAAAACTATGGAAATTTTTCTTATAAAACCAAACATGCTTTTACCATATGATCTAGCAATCACACTCCTTGATATTTATCCAAAAGATTTTAATATATTTGTCCACATGAAGACCTTCACACAGATGTTTATAGCAGCTTTGTTCATGATTCTAAAACTTGAAAGCAACCATGATGTCCTTTAGTAAGTAAATGGATAGTAAATAATTGAATATCCAGAAAATGGAGTATGATTCAGTGGACAAAATGAGCTTTTAAGTCATGAGAAAAACATGAGGAAACTCAAATGTGCATTATCAAGTGAAATAAGCCAATCTGAAAGGACTATATACTTGTGACAGCTAATTTTGTGTTAACTTGACTGGGCCATGTGGTGCCCAGATATTTCATTATACACTCTTCTGTGAGGCTATTTCTGAATAAGATTAACATTTAAGTTGGTAGACTAAGTAGTGAAGATTGTCCTCCATAATGTGGGGAGAGTAGGCCTCATTTAATCAGTTTGAGGTCTGAATAGAACATAAATGTTGATTTTCCTTCAAGTAGGAAAGAAGGCTTTCTTCCTGACAGTCTACAAACTGAAACATGAGTTTTTTCCTACCTTTGTATTAAAATTGAAATGTTGTTTGTTTTTCTGAGTTGTTAGTCTTCATGACTGCACAAACCAATTTCTTATAACAAATCTCACTCTCTCTGTATACACACACACAAACACACATATACACACATATGTATATACACAGTCTTCTTTTCTGTTTCTTTGTTTGTTTGTTTTGAGTTGGAGTGTCACTCCATCCCCCAGGCTGGAATCCAGTGACACACTCAAAGTCACCCCAGCGTTGACCTGCTGGGCTCCAGGGATCCTTTCACCTCAGTCTTCCAAGTAGCCTGAACTACAGGCAGCTCTACCAGGCCTGGCTATTTTTTTGCTTTATTGTAGAGATGAGATCTTGCCAAGTTGCCCAGGCTGTTCTCAAACCCATAGGCTCAGGCAATCCCCTTACCTTGGCCTCCCAAAGTGCTGGGATTATAGGCTTGAGCCACCACGCCCAGCCATATATATACATTTTATTCATTCTGTTTCCCTGGAGAACTCTGACTAACATAAAAGTGTTTGATTCAAACTATATGATATTCTGGAAAAGGCAAAATCGAGATAATAAAAAGATCAGGGAGGGATAAACAGAGCAGAGAGAATTTTTAAGGAGTGAAACTGTTCTGTCTGATACTGCAATGGTAGGCATGTTATTTTACATTTGTCAAAACCCATAGAATGTACAACATCAAGAGGACCCTTAAGGTAGACTACGGACTTTGGGTGATATGTCAATGTAGGTTCATTGACTGTAACAAATAATGCCACACTGTGGTGTAGGATGTTGTTAGTGGGGGAAGTTGTATGTATGGGAGCAAGGGGTATTTGGGAACTCTCTGTATTTTTCACTCCATTTTTCTGTGAACCTAAAACTGCTCTAAAAATAAACAGTCTATTATAAACAAACTAGCAATAACACAAGTTCATTTTCTCACAATTCTGGAAGACAGAAGTCTAAAATCAATGTTGTCAGCAGGGTTGCACTTCACGAGGTGGCTCTAGGGAAGAATTTTTTGCCTTTACCAACTTTTGTGGCTGTACGTGAGAAACAAACTCACTTGTCCAGAATCAAAGGATAGACACAGAGACATGGAGTACAGCAAAAGCGAGACTTTAATGGTCTTGCAAGATCAGGTGCTTGGTAGGCAGGCCTACCTGGGGTGGTTACAGCAAGCAATTTATTCCCTAGCGTGCAAATCCCTCCGCTGACTCCTCATTGGCTGAGTCTTATGGGGTTTACTATTTCTCCAGACTTTGCCTAAGTTTCATTTTTTTCCCGTATAAGGTTATCCCCAATTCCCTTCCCTGGTTAAGTCTCTATTTTGTTAAGAATAGGATGTTGATTTCTCATTGACCCATTTCCGTCTGCTGATTGTTTAGGAGTCTGCCAAGGGCTGCTGGCTGAAGATTGCTACATCCGCTAGCCTGCTTAGATAGGCTTTGAAAATGAACCATCAGAAGGTTTCTTACATGTGGGTAGTCCTTGACATGTGACTTCAATATCCCAATCTTCATCACTTTTATTGTCATATTGTCTTTTCTTTCTCTTTCCCTCTGTTTTGTGTAAGTGCACTTGTCATTAAATTGAGGGCCAACTTGGGTAAAACAGGATGATATCTTTACCTCAAAATGCTTAATGTAATTACCTCTGTAAAGATCCTTTTTCTACACTAGGTAGGATTCACAGGTTCCAAGAATTAAGGGCATGGACATATCTACATGGAGGCTACCATTCAGTTCACTACAATGGTTATTTCTCAATCCTGTTCAAGAGATCTCAGGAAATGTCTACTCAATGACTTCTAGAAAAAGTTTTTTCTTTTATATTTCCTCTATTTATGTGTGTCTCCTTTTTGCATGAGAAGAAACTAGCTTTTCTTTCTACCTTTCTATGCAGTTGTAAGAGGGTGGAGTACCAGGAACAGCAGCAGCCATCTTGGGTCCAAGTGGTGGCAAGTTTAAAGACTTGATCAAGCTTTTGAAACGAGCATAAATGTCATTCCATCAGAGGTTGTATATGTTCTTATGGCTTAAATTGTTGATAATTGTAATTTTGTTACTTGCAGTTCCAAGTGTCCTAAGTATTAAGATGTGAAACTATATATAAGGAAAAAAAGGTATGTGATATTCAAAATATAAAAGACTTAGAAACCAGGAAAATAAGCAACTGTTTTAATTGTCAAATTGACTGAAGAGAATGTAGCTCAGGGTTTCCTCCAAGAACCAGATAGGATAGTAATGAATAGAAATAGATTAGTTGGTTGCAGGGGGTGAGGGTGGGGGGTGGGATTGACGGTTGAGGGAAACTGCCAGGGAAGGGAGGGGCACACCTCATCAACAAGAGTACCTGCATAATGAACATTTGTATACTTAACGCTGAATTGTAGCCCACATCTTTAAAACAAAAATAATAAAAGAAAAAGAAATAGGTTATTTGGCAAGTAAAGTGGGAGCAAATCACTAGACTATAAATTCTATGAAGACAATCAGAATTGCATAAAGATTTGAATAACATAATGGAGACAGAGCGTGGAACCTGGAGCAGGCATCAAAGCTTCCAGATCAAAACCTCAGGAAAAGCTTTGGATATCTCCTGTGGTGAGGGTTATGAACCATTTATGTGAGGAGAAACTTGATGGTCTATCACATCTTAGCACTGGGACTGAGGCGCAAGTTCTAGGTTCATTGGGAGACACAAAAATGAAGCAAATTTTGCTCGTACTCTCAAGATACTTGCCATTTCTTGAAGAGGAAATATACATAGACAAATGGTGACAAAGTAAGAAATTATCCTAGAACAATGGATGTGAGTATTCAGGTTTGAGTGAGACAAAGAAGCTGGAGCCCTTAAATGGAAGCAGAAATTTAAGCAAAAACTCTAAAAACAAGTTGGTTTATTCTCAATTTGTCTAGTAGAGTCTCTACTATGAGTGATTAGTCTGTCTGGTAACCTAGCTACTAAAATGACAAACTCCTTGACCTCTTTCTAGACTTAGAGTCTATGCATCTATTTATTCCATTATACTGCATCTTTAAATGGACATAGCAATTATAGATGCAGTTGATAAAATTTTAAATGTTTTTTACAAAGTATGAGCTAATATAGAATGTAATTAGCCTCATTAAAAACAGCAACAATTTCTAATAAGACAACTTATTCATTTATCAACCATTAATGTTTACAAAGGTTTTTAAATATATCATTTTTTTTGTATCCTTTGAGAAATTCTAGGAGTAGAATTCTTCAGAAACTTTAATTAAAAAAAAATACAGGACTGAGTGTGGTGACTCACATCTGTAATCCCAGCATTTTGGAAGGCTGAGGCAGGAGGATCATCTGAAGTCAGAAGTACAAGACCAACCTGGGCAACACAGCAAGGCTTCATCTTTAAAAAAAAAAATTATTCAGGCTTGATAGTGCCTGCAGTCCCAACTATTCAGGAGGCTGAAATGGGAGGATCACTTAAGTCAGGAGGTTGAGGCTGCAGTGAGCTATGACCGTACCACTGTACCACAGCCTGGGGGACATAGCAAGATCCTGTCTCTGAAAAAATAAAATAAAATAAAAAAGTAGTCCGATTAAGAGAAATGTACAGATAAAAATTATATCAAGCCCAAAGTGTTTACTTGTCTTTTAAACATCACAGATCGTGTGGGTAAACTTTAAGAACATATTATGGGTTTTGGTGGTGAAGACATGTATTCATCAAATGGAAAAGCTCAGGCTTTTATATGTAGCCACATGTGAAAACATTTGCGAAGCGGACAGAGGCTAAAATACTATTGCATAACTGGAGTTGGATTTGACACAAATCTTATGTAATAAAGTGCCAGTCAAACTTTTGCTTCTGCTCCAACTTCCACTGGCTCTCTTAGCAGTAATGAAAGGGTGACCCAGACGAGTTATCTTATATACAGCCTGACATGCAGCCAGGGCAAGTTTGTGAAGGTTATGAAATAACCTTCCATTATGAAGTTCATAGAGTCATCCCCTTAGTGTGATTAAGTGAGCTTTAATTTTGATTGCTGTCAGATTTTACAAGTCTCAACACCTGCAGCTGCCTGGTAGACTTGAGATGGGCCTTTTGCAAAGTTATTTTTCCTTTTCCACATCTACTGAACAGAATTTTATTTCACTGGAGCCATGGAAGATCTTCCATTTGTGGCCAATGGGTCTTCAACTTAAGCAGATGAATTAGCTCCCTGCTCTGTAACAGATGGATTGTATTTTTTTCCTTTTTTTCCTGGCCCATTGTTCTTAATCTCTGCCTCCCAAAGCTGATTTTATGGCTTCACACATCTCAACAAAACAATGCAGTTTTCCTCTCCCCTGTTAGCATCATGAGGCATTCTCAGGAGTCAAGTAAAAGCATCATGAAACTCTGCCATTTTAAGAAAAGTCTCCCATCTTATACCTAACAACCTTAATCACCATCCCTCAAATCACCAAAAACATACTCCTGTTGTTTTCTTAGTACCTGAAGAATAGTCCCTGACAGGCTTCAAGTTTCAAGCTTTAGGCAGCTTCTATTTTAGAAAGTTGTTATCATACTTAAGCAAGCTATTGCCTTCCCTTAATAATAGTTGGCATTTGCTCTTTGATATCCATGTCACTTAATTTTTACAATCATCTTATTCAACAAGGTCCACAGTTATCCATTTTCTCAGCTGAAAAATTCTGCCTAGAGGTCAGATCACATAGCAAGTAAATGATGAAGATAAGTTTCAAATTCAAGTTTACTTGTGCTCTTAATTTCTATTCCTCCTCAACAATCGAGGCATGTATTGGAGTTACATTTAAACCCTAGGTCTGCCATCTTGTGCTCTAACATTAAGTCCCTACTTAATGAAACCTTTCTAAGAAGTAGAAAACTCTTTTTGCAGGGATGATTGGGACACCAATCTGCCAAGTCTAGCTGGAAAAAATGTTCAACTACAATTATGCATTTCATTGTTAGATTCTGTCAACATGGTTTTCACACATTGCCAATAGAATAGGACCAGAAGTACTGCATGTAGGCAACTTGGGTTAGGATGAAGGCAATCCCTATTGTCTGGAAGAGTAGGCATAACTACATGAAATGTGAGTTTGAAGCTCTGAGTGTGAGGTCAACATTGGAAAGAGAGAGCCAAGATGAGGTCTCTGAAAGAGGCCACATGTAAGTCATAGACATGAACTGTGCATAGGATATAGGCAGATTTCAATGTTCCCATACACGAGTGATACTAAGATCTGAGATCCTATTGGGGACTCAACAAGACAGATGAGGAACAGAATTTAGGTGGCAGGTGGCAGAGATCCCACACACCTATCTTAATGACAGTAAAAATGGTCCAACTGATTTGTTCTCATAAAATCATTGCATATTTGGGGTACTATTTATGAATTACATTCTATGCTAAGCAAACTACATAAGTTATCTTATTTTGTTCTCATGATACCCCAAAGGATGTAGTGTTCTCTTATTTTTTTTAAAGCTGAAGCTCAAAGAAATTAAGTTGCTTGACCTCCTCTGATGGTTATTTGAATTTTTATTTAGATTTAAAGGATGGCAGAAACTTCAACTCTAAAATGACTTAGGTTCTATCTTCATTCGTTTTTAATAATCAAGTACAACACCCATACAGAAATGAAGGGATGAGCTCTAACATGTGTTTCCAAATGCTGGTCCACATATTATGATAATTTGAGTCATCATATTTGCCTGAAGAAGTGTGTGTGTGTGTGTGTGTGTGTGTGTGTGTGTGTGCGCGTGCGCGTGTGTGTGCGCGACTATTTTAATACTGACTTCAAAAAATCCTGTCCAGGACTTTGGGGAATGTGACTTACTGTGTATTATCTAGCCGTCGTTTTGTATGACTTGAGAATAGCCCATGTAAAAAAATTCAAAGAACTTAAATAGCTGCTAAATGAGTATGAATCTGGGGTATAAATAAATTGTAAAATGGACTCATTAAATTTAGGCTTCCTAAATAAAGGGAACAATATTTTTAAAAGTTCTCCCCAGGTTATGCTTTTAAAAAATATTTACAAGTGTACTTCTTATACCTTCTAAAATTCTAGGTTTGTTCTAAAATTAGAACTCACTTCAGTCAAATCTACATTCCTTTTCTTTGAGTCCTAGACACTGAACTAAGCCAAAATGGTTGGTACAAGTATCACAGAACCACCCTCTATGGCCCTTGTGGTTTCTGTGATGCTTTATTCACTAAACATCCAGAGAAAATTTCTAGGACTTCTCTGGTGCCTCAGAGACAGGTCTTACTTTACTTCAAGTTCAAAGATCCATTTCCTTTGTAGAGGGCTTTCTATAACTTCAGACATCCCTTGTGTCCCATCGTGAACAATCCTTCCCCCAAGGTCTAGAGTGCTCTGGTACTTCTTAGGATGTCAGAAGAACCTCTTGAGTGAAGTTTTTTGAGAGGCGGCAATAATTTTCCTGTCTTGACTACTTTTACATGAATTTTAGCATTTGGAAATTACTCACTGCTGAATTATATTCCATTGTTTTTGTGTTTCAGATTTGGGGAAAGACATTGTTTGAACATGGTGTTTAGCATGGGTAACTGGTTTGAAGAAGCAAAACCTACTCCATTAAAATATTTTATTAGAAAATCTGTCCCACAATTTACCCGATTCATGCTATGCCCTTTAGTCAGTAAAATGTTTATAGTTTTGAGGTGGGTAAAATAGAATCTTCCAGGAATCTGTCAGTGTTTCCATTTTGCTCTTTTTTTCACCCCCAAATAGCACAAGTTTATTAGTGGTGTCCATAAAAATTAATATTCCACTGAAACCTTGGCACCAAATCATAAAGTAAATGTTTATACATCCCTTCAAACATTAATTCAGTTGTTTCTACTAAATGACAGACTTGCCAAGCATGAAAATGCTCCATTCATAACCTTTCTCAGCTATTTTGCTTGGGCTATTCTTCCAATGATTAAAGGTAGTTAAGAAACAGCACCTGAAATGGACAGGAAGCCAGAAAAGGGCTGAGAGAGAAGGAGTTGATTATTTACCCAGAAGCGTCCAACATGAGGTCCCCTTGAGAAGTAGAAAGTATCAAACAAGGCAAGTATAGCCAAGCAGGCAGGATTCTTTGCACCAAAGTCTGTATATCCCTGGTCTCTGTCAACTGCATCTCAGCAGTCAGGAAATGGCCTGAGGGCCAACCCACACATGGCTGCTGCAGGGGAGGTGCTCAGGGCAGGGTTGCAGAGGGAGTGCTGACTGAACTCCCAACTTATTTGGCTGATCCAGTGGTGGGGAAGTCAGACCTCCATCAGAGCTGAAAACTTTAGGTCCATTGTAGGAAGGCTGACAAATTGGCTCTCTGGATGACTGAGGAGCCAGTGAGGACAGGGAAGAGAAAAGTGTGCTGAGTTCAGGGGTAGAAATAGAAAACAACCAGGAGCCTCTTTGGTCAGCTCCTATGGTTCTGAGTTCTCTGTCTTCTTTCCTTCCTCTAGACACCTATAGTATAGTCGTGAAAAAATTGTAGGAACTAGCAGACTTATTTAATTTGGAAACTTACCTCCACCACTCCCTAACTGTGTGATTTTTGAGCAAGACACTTTATTACCTGAATATCCATTTCTTTATTTATAAAGTAAGCACCTAGTAAGGGGTTCTCAGTAAGTACTTGATGGTGCTAAGTCCTGCTTCATTTACATGTTTAAGACCAGAAGCACATGAACGGGCACAGATGAAACCACTTTCTTAATAATAATAGAATAGGAATAATGGGAAGCATTCATGATGTGCCAGGCAAGGTTAAGAATGCAACATAAAATGTCTAGCCTTTCTAAACAACACACATCTAAACCATATTTGTTGTTTGGTTTTGAAGATAGAGAATCAGAGGCTCTGACAGTTACAGCAGGTTTTCCAAGATATTCTCCCCAAATAGATTTATTACTTTTTTTGTAAGTATTGACAAGCTGATTCTATAATTGAAATGAAAATTCAGAAGATATAAAACAGCCAAAATAACTTTAAAAAAGGAAAACACATAAACATTGGAGGATATATGTTATCTAATTTTAAAACTTATTGTAAAGTTATAGTAACCAAGATACTGTGGTATTAGCATAAAGATTAATGAAGCAGAAAAGGAACAATAGCAATAGATTCAGGTGGGTATGGCTATTTGGTTTTCTACAAAGGCAACAGGGTAATTCATTGGAGATTATTTTTAAAAATAAAGTGGCAATATCCAAATGGAATAAAATGTAATTTGATCCCTACTTCATGCCATAACAAAGTACTTCAGCATTCATTATAGGTATAAACATAAAAATTAACTAAAACATGCAAGAAATAATCATTGTGACCTGGAGTAAGCAAAAAGTTAAAAAAAAATAGAATGCAAAACACACTAGCCATAATAGAAAAAAATACATATAACTTCATCAATTTAAAGACTTATATTCTTCAAAAACACTATTAAAATAAAAACACTATTATAATAAAAATAAAATAGCAAAAGTGCAAAATGCAAATAAGAAATGTTTTGCAATACATATATTCAACAAAAATTTTGTACTAAAAATTTATATCTTCCAACTTAATAATAAGACAAGCATGAATAAGTATTTAAATGAGGTTACAGAACACCTAAAATAAATCTATGACATTAGAGATCAGAGTAATGCTTGCCTGGGATTTTAGGTAGTAAGTAATTTTTTGAAAAGAAAAAAGAAAAAAAAAACTTCTTATAATGATGAAAGTTTACTATTTTGTGAATGGTGTGAGTGGTAACCATTTGCAAATGGTTATGCGTGTACATGTTTGTTATAATTCCTCCAGATATCTTCTTAAAGTGTATGGATTTTATTACATGTAAATTAGTTTTTAATAAAGATGATTTTAAGCATTGATCAAAGTGGTCATTGATTTGAGTGAATAATATTTAAAATATTTTTTTCTTTTATCTTTTATTTTAAAGATGTGAGGTACAATTCAGGGTTAGGTATAGAATTGGTCATTGTACAGGTAAAGTGTGGGTACTGTTACTGGGGTTTGTGTCCTCCCTTCCCTGGCAGTGCCTCACGACTGCCAATCCCTTTCTTATAGTATTATAATAATTTGTTGAACAATATTTTAAAATTGATTCTGTGTCTATTTTTTTGTGTTTGTTGGGGGTAAGAATTGTTCATAAAGAAAGATGCAAAAATAACTTCCTATTTATGATTTGTTCTAGTATGGTGATGTCATTAAAGTTTAGCATTATTTATCTATGAGATGTCTAAGTAAAATGACCAGTAAATAGTTAAGTGTATAAGTCAGTAGGTCCATAACAATATTTTGTAGATATACGGATTTTTACAAATATACATATTTGAGAGTCAGAAATGCAGATGATAATTAAGCCATAGAATGGATGCACTCACCTGTGGAGAATTTCCAGTGATAAAATAAGAAGCCTAGTGCAGAACTACAAAAACACAGTATGTGTTTTGTGTAGGTTGAGGATAAAATGAGGAGAGTAGAGTGTCACAGAAGTGAAAGTTGAGTAAAGTGCTGTAGATTTTAAAGGAAGTGCCACATATCCCTTCAACTGACATTTGATTAAACAAAGCAAGTCACATGATATCTCTGACTTCTAGGGGGCAGGGCAGTACAATTTTCCCAGATGCCGGGAAGGAACAAGACAGAAATATAAGTGAGTGCCACTGATATCTATAATACTTTACAGTAAATTTCCTCTTTCTGTTTTCAGTTCCACTTTTCATTCCCATCCTCCGTCGCTATACTTATTTTTTGCTGAATTCCATGGCTTTCCATGGTTCTTTGTGGCAGACCTATTAATTTCTTCCTGATATTATTTTGTCCTAATACTCTAAGCTCTGCTCTGCTCCCACAGTGACCAGTAACCACTGCAGCTGTCAGACAACATTTTATTGCGTTGCTCATTTATTGATGACATTTTATGTTTTTTTCACTATCTAGAATGAAAAATAATGAAATATTCTCATATACTTATTTTAGTATGTTCATGAGACAGAGGCTGTAAATAATGGATCTAGTTTATTATCTTCCAAAGGACATTAAATGATAATGTTTAATTTATCACTTTTAAATGTTATACTTATTGCTTCTATGTCCTGAATAAGAAATCTTTGTGCCCCCCCAAAGTGTGAGAATATTTTCCTAAAATGTTATATAGTTTCAACTTTTACGTTTGGGTATATGTTTTATATAAAATTAAATTTTAGGTAGAATCTAGGGTGCAATAAAGTTTCAGGATTTTTCCGTATGAGAATATGAAACATTTGTTAAGAAGCCCTTTCTTTCCCCACTGAATATATTTGCCACTATGTCCAAACTTACTTGGCTCTATAAGTGCTGTCTCTTTTTTTCTTTTTTCTTTTTTGCTGTGTTCCTAATCTATTTGTCTATTGTTACTACGTTACAACCCAGTTTTGATTACTCTAGCTCTGTAGTGATACTTGAAATCAGATAGTGCCAGTCTTCCAACCTTGTTCTGGTGGTGAAAGTTGCTATTACAGAACATGGGAATTCTAGGATCCCAGAACAGCAGAGGCCAGGTCATAGCACTGAAACATCAAGGGCAAGGTGAGCATGATTTATTTGGTGGGAAGCAAGGTCATAATGATTTTCAAAAGATTCTGATTCATAAAAGTTTATAGATATGCCTTTTAGAACATAGTGTTCCTAAAGGCAAAGTAGATGAGCAGCCAACAATTGCCAGCCACTCTGATAAATTCATTGTCCGTTGCCAGTTTTTAATTCCCAGATCCTATCATTTGAAAGAGAGGTCAGATCTTGATGAAGGACTCTGCAGCACCACAACATAGTGATGAGTCCTTCAGTCTTTCCCCAACAAGTGTAGGAATTTTGCCTGGTATAGTAGGGAAAGGGAAAATACCAGATTTTCAAGTTCTTTTGGATATGAGGGTCAAGCTGATGCAAATACCCAGGAAACTAAAAATGCCACTGTGACTCTCTTGTTAGAGTAGATGTGTATAAGAGTCAGGTGATAAATAGAGTCCTGGTACTGGCCTATATCACAGTAGGTCTACTGTATTCAAGAGTTCATTCAGTGTTCATTTCCCTGGTTTCTGAATATATATTAGGAGTTGGCAACTGGCAGAATCCTCAAATTGACTTCTTGACCAATAAAAGGAAAGCAATAATGTTATCACACTGGCCTTAGAGCCATTTGTAGTTGGCTAGTCAGATTTGGTCTTACTAAACTCAGAATAAAACTTCTAAGCTGGCTTCCTGGTATATAAAGACTTTAAAAAGTTAATGGCAAGTGCATATTGTGAAAAACTTCATGAATTTCAAATATTTTTGCACAAAAATGAACTCATACTTGTTATACTATTCTGAGCAAAATCTAGTTTGAGGCAGCAAGAAGGATGACAGTTAGAAAAGGGAACCCCTATTAGAGCAGCATGAATTCTGCTAAAATTGAGGCAAGAACAGACATTAAATTTATGGTGAGATTTGGGTGGAAGAATGGTGAAATCAATGATGCTTTACAAAATTTTATGGGAACAATGATCCAAAATAAATCAACATTTTACAAAGGACTAACTCATTTAAAAAGGGACAAGATATTTGAAAATGGAGTCCACTAAGGCAGATCATTTACATGAAACATGTAAGGAAATGCTACCTAGGTTTTGCTCTAATTGAAAAGGACCAATAATTAACAGCAGAAATGGCAGCCAATACCAGACATCTCAATTGGTTCAGTTTACGTGATTCTGACTAAAAAATTAAATTTGAGCAAGCTTTCTACTCAATAGGTTCCAAAACTGTTATGACTAGATCACTGCAGACAAAAGCAGAGCTTTTCGTAAAATTTTTAAATAAGTGGAATCAAGATCCTGAAGCATTGTTTCAAATAATTGTAATAGGAGATGAAACATGGCTTTACTAGTATGATCCTGAAAACAAAACACAATCAAAGCAATAGTTACCAAGAAATGGAAGTGATCAAAGGAAAAGTGAACCAATCAAGACCAGGGTCATAGCAATAGCTTTTTGGGATGCTCAAAGCATAGCAGAAAAACTCCCAGGGAAACTTCACCAGACAGACCTTCTCCACCATAACAGTTCTCCTTCTTTTCGTCAAACAAAGGCAATTTTGCAAGAATTTCAATAGGAATTTATTAGGCATTGAATTTACAGTCCTGATCTGGATTGTTCTGACTTTGTTTCATTTTATTAATCTTCAAAAATTCTGTAAAGGTACCCATTTTTATTCAGCTAATAATGTTTAAAGGACTGCATTGATATGGTTAAATTTCCAGGACCCTCAGGTTTTGTGGGATGTACTAAACTATTGGAATTATTGCTGACACATGTATCTTGAACTTTAAGGAGATTATGCCAAGAAATAAATCGTATATATTTTAATCTTTTAATTCAATTTTTCCACAAACTTTTTGAAACCCCCTCATAGATGTCTATTGTGAAGTATGGCAATTTAACCTAGACACATTATTTAAGCCTAAATTTCTTTCTTTTGCAAGAGTCCTTTTAGTAAAAACATATTTGTCCATGAACACCAAGAAATAGTATATTACATAGAAAACATTGTTGTTTTGATTTGAAGTCTAACTGGAGATTGCTTGTCAATAACTGTAAAGGGTCTGAGATTTCACCCTACTTCAAGCTAACAAGTTAGTCTGCCGTAGTTTCATGAATGCTGGCAGAAGACATAATATTTTGGGTCAAAATTGCATTATTTATGCCAAAGTATGTAGCATGAACTTTATGTTTGCAGAAGTTCCCCTTGCCCTCCAAGTCCCATGGGAGAGAGATGGAATAGCCCAGATGGATTCTGTGCATGTAGTAGATTTGCATCGCAGTTGAGGTGGTCTTGAGTTTGGAAAACCCTGTACAATGGACTGCAACCAAATCTGCCCGACTTCTGCCTTAGACACATTACCTTTATTGTACTCGACAGTAAGCAAACCTGCCCTATGCTCTGGAGAAATATGCTATATTTATCTAAGGTTATTCACTGTACCAATATTATTGAACAAATAATCTCAGGCAAAGGCACAATGTGCAGAAACATGAGGAATTGTCTCCCAACATTAGTATAATCCTTCTTTAAAATTTAATACAAAAATTAATGTAAAACACAGGGTCGTTGATGGACTCTGGATTATTATTATTATTATTTTTTGCAGTCTTAGAAATGTTCTTTTTTTTCAATAATCAATATTTTTTTATTATGATGTTGTGGAGTACAGTTAAGGGTTAGATATACAAATACATTTCATTCAGGCACCCTATTGATTAGAGGTGCTTCCCTATCCCCAGACAGATATTTGCTCATTAATCCCATCTCCCTCCCCCCCATAGTTTCCCACTACTGTCAGTCATTTTCTTTTAGTGTTAGATTGGATGTTCAAGGTCCATTATATGAGTGAAAACATGTGATACTCAGACCTTTGT
>NW_007250431.1:205247-205990 GCF_000164805.1 Carlito syrichta
CAGTTTTCAGAGGAAATGGTTCAATTTTGTCTGTTTAGGAGTATGCTGGCTGTGGGTTTCTCATAGATGGCTTTTACTATTTGAGGTATGTTCCCCGTATGCCTAGATGTTCAAAGGGTTTTTATCAAGAAGGGGTGTTGGATTTTATCAAAAGCTTTTCTGCATCTAATGATATAATCATGTGGTTTTTCTTTTGACATCTGTTGATGTATTTAATTACATTTAAGGTTTTACATATGTTGAACCAGACTTGCATCCCAAGAATGAAGCCTACTTGGTCATGATGGATGATTTTTGAGATGTGTTGTTGAATTCGGTTCGCTAGGATTTTGTTGAGAATTTTAGCGTCTATGTTCATCAAAGATATTGACCTATAGTTCTCTTTCTTTGTTGGATCTTTACCTGGCTTGGGTATCAATGTGATGTTGGTTTCGTAGAATGATTTGGGGAGAGCTCTATCTTTTTCAATCACCTGGAATACCTTCAGTAGGATTGGTATCAGCTCCTCCTTAAATGTCTTGTAGAATTCTGCTGGAAAGTCATCTGGTCCAGGGCTTTTTTTGTAGGTAGTTTTCTTATTATGTAGTCAATTTCCTTGATTGTTATTGGTCTATTTAGGGTCTCAATTTCTTCTGGTTCCAAACTAGGTAGGTTGTGTGTCAGAAAGTCCTCCATTTCCTTAAGGTTTTCAAGTTTGTTTCCATACAAGTGTGCGTAGTAGTCTCTAATGATCTTTTGTATTT
>NW_007250431.1:207388-207690 GCF_000164805.1 Carlito syrichta
CAGGCTAATTATTGAAATGTGAGAGTTCATCCCTTTCATAGAGTTCTTATAGTGTTGTTCCTCCACTTGGTTCTTTTTGTCTTTCTTTTGGTTTTGGGGTTGGTTCATGTATATTTTATTCTTTTTCCTGTACTCTTTTGACGAACGTTGTTTTTTTTCCTTTTCTTCTGTGTTTAGAACTTTCTTCAGTGTTTCATGTAGGGGTGGTTTGGTGGCAGCATAAGTTCTTAGGTATTGGATATCTGGGAAAGATTTTAATTCTCCCTCGTTGATGAAGCTTAGCTTGGCCGGGTAAGTTATTC
>NW_007250432.1:0-762 GCF_000164805.1 Carlito syrichta
AACATAGTTCATTCTTTCCTGGTATTATTTGTTTACAGTCTGAAGAACTTCCTGGTTCACCCTTCCACTAGGTATTTCCCATTTATCTACAGGAATACATTCCAAGATGGTCAACAAATGCCTGAGCCCGCAGATAGTACTAAACTGTCCATATTCTTTAGCATCTTGAGGTGCAACAGCAAGTTGGAAGATTTCTTTTCCCATCTCCACAATTTTGCAGACATAAGGTTTTTTTATTACCCGGGTCTTAGCAACCTCAAAGTACCATTTATTTATGTATATATTTGCCATAGTAAGCCAAGAATTTTCATTTTTTTTTTCACTTAAAGGTAGTACTTCACGGCTCTTCTTTGGCATATCCAAATTGCCAGCATCACTCTTCTTGCTATTTGGGGTAAGAACAAAATTAAATGAGGGTTATGTGCACTAGTGTCACTTATGAAGATGCTAAAAGGCCCAACCTCTTAATACTGTGGCACTGGGGATTAATTTTAGCATAATGAATTTTGGGAGGACACACATATTCAGACCAGAAAAGTGTGCTTCTGGTTCCACCACATTTTTGCTTTTCTCACACATGAAATGCATACATTTTATTCCAATAGCACCAAAAGTCTTAACCTGTTCCTGCATTAACTTTATAATCAAAGTTCAAAGTCTCATCTAAATCAGATATTTCTCAGACTTATGACAGGATTCATCCTGAGACAAATGGCTCTCTAGCTGTGAACTTGTAGCATCAAATATGTTTTATGCTTCCAA
>NW_007250432.1:2069-3008 GCF_000164805.1 Carlito syrichta
GGGTCCTGTTTCAATCTTCTGCCTGTGGTCAGTCAGTTTTCCCAGCACCATTTACTGAATAGGTTCTCCTCTCCCCAGTAGTGGGTGGTGGAGGCTTTATCAAAGATGAGTTGGTTGAGAAATTCAGGTTTTGCTTCTGGAATCTCAATTCTATTCCATTGGTCTATATGCCTGTCCTTGTACCAATACCAGGCTATTTTGATTATTGTAGCTTTATAGTATAGTTTGAAGTCTGTGAGTGTGATACCTCCTGCTTTGTTTTTTTGCTGAGGATTGTTTTGGCTATTCTTGGTCATTATGTTTCCATATGAATTCCTGTATTGTTTTTTCTAGGTCTGAGAAGAATGTTGCTGGTAATTTGATGGGTATTGCATTAAATCTATAGATTACCTTAGGCAAATGGACATCTTAACAATGTTGGTTCTTCCAATCCATGAGCATGGAATATTTTCCACTTGTTTGTGGCACCTTTGATTTCTTTGAGCAGTGTTTTGCAGTTTTCATTGTAATGGTCTTTAACATCTCTGGTTAGGTAGATGCCAACGTATTTCACTTTTTTTGTGGCTATTGTAAATTAAATGGTGCTTTTTATTTGAGTTTCTGTTTGTTTATTGTTGATGTACAGAAATGTGATTGTCTTTTGTACATTTATTTTATACCCTGAGACTTTGCCAAAGTCCCTTATCAGTGCCAGGAGGTTTTTGGCAGATTCTCTTGGGTTTTCAATGTATACAAATATGCCATCTGAAAAGAGAGATAACTTGACTACTTCTTTTCCTATCTGGATTCCCCTGATCGCCTTCTTTTCTCTGATTACTCTAGCCAGGATTTCCAAAACTATGTTGAACAGGAGGGATTAGAGTGGGCATCTTTGTCTTGTTCCAGTTTTCAGTGGAAAATGTCCCAATTTTTGTCTGTTTAGGAGTATGCTGGCTGTGG
>NW_007250433.1:0-608 GCF_000164805.1 Carlito syrichta
TACCCCCGACTGTGACCAGGTAGGCAAAGAGGAAGAGTATGAAGACTACAGACTGTATCTCTTCTGTTTGTACTAGGCCCAGTAGAATGAACTCAGCAACAGCTGTCCTGTTGGTCCCAACTTCTGACTCCATAAGTTCCTGTAGATAAATGTTCCAGCATAGGATGTATCAGTCCACTCAGTTCACTCATTCAACAAACATGTTGCAAACCATTTATGTTCAAAGCCCCATAGTGAGTTCCCAGTGACTAGGTGGGTATTTTTCCAGTCCCGATGCCATACTTCACTCATTGACCTCCACCATCATTGCAATATCTCTAACCTCCTCTTGGTTGAGATGCCCAATGCCACCACCAGCTCCTGCCTCCTATCATCTCCCATCTGAAAGAGTCAGGATACTTGGGAAAATAAATTAAGATAAAAATCTAATGTACAGCATGAGACTATAGCTAATAAAGTATATTGTATTTAGCATTTTTACTAAATGAGTAGATCATAGCTGCTCTTGACACAGGGGGAAATGAATAACTATGTGAGATGTTGAATATGTTAATTTGTTTCACTATTGTAACCATTTTACCATATGTATGTATCTTATAATATCATGC
>NW_007250433.1:889-11746 GCF_000164805.1 Carlito syrichta
ATACATTGATAGTGTTATTGTTACATAAGTCCTTATACTGGACTACGAATAATGGCTTAAGTTAAAATTATTTTGTTTATATTGTCTGCTACTCCTCTCTAAAACCAAGGTTGTAAGTCTGGCCTGTGGGTTGATAACTGCTACATACAGTTAGGATTCTGCACTGCAGTTATGAGTTTACTCTTGTTCTTGACTCAGGCATAGTAGATTGACCAGTGGCTCTAAAATATGTCCTCAAACAAAGTAGGCATATACTTGGAAAGCCATATTGAATAGAGCCTTTCAGATTTTATGTCAAGTTGTGGATAAAAAAATATCAGTGTCTCTATTGACCATGGAATATTCAGGGCTAGAGCTTCATTAAGAACAATGTCAGGCCAGAGGTGGTGGCTCAAGCCTATAATCCCAGCACTTTGGGAGGCCAAGGCGAGAGGATTGCCTGAGACCAGGTGTGTGAGACCAGCCTGGTTAACTTGTGAGACCTCATCTCTACAATAAAAACCCAAAAATTAGCTGGGCATGGTGGCATGTACCTACAGTTCCAGCTACTTGGAAGGATCACCTGGGTCTAGCAGGTTGAGGCTGCAGTGGCCACGGTAGCCAAGAGCATGCCACTAGTATGGGCGACAGAGTGAGACTCCAACTCAAAAAAAACACCAAAAACAAACAAACAAACAAACAAACAAAGAGCAATGTCTTTCCCTTGACTAGAATAGACTGGAACCAGAGGATGGGAAGCAGTTTGAGTTTGGTAACTTTAACAGAAGGGAGAAGGCAATGATTCTCTAAGCTGTGGCAGTGAAATTCAGGGTAGGGATGATTAAGGAGACCCCAGAAGTCAGAGCTGCTGTAGCAGTATGACTGATACGACTATCCAGGGATATGATCACCAAAAAATTTTTTAAATCCCTTGTTCACAAAAATGGGAATGATTGGTGGTATGGTCTTCTCTGGTCTCAATTTATATCTGAGAAACGGAGGAGGCAGGGCTGAATGAAAAGCTGTCCAGGCAAGCTGACCATGTAGTGTTTAGGTGCGACTGTAAAAGCAAGAAGACTGCATTGTCAGCAGTTCCTCTGCTGTCTGTCAGCAGTGGTGACTATAGTCAAAGCAAAAGTACTGACCATTAACCATGAATCAAGGGTACTGCAGTAAGTTTCCACCTTGGCTGCAACTTGGAGTTATGTGGGAGCTTTTTAAAATCCTGAGTTCCGGATTACCACCAGGTCAATTAAATCAGAATCTCTGAAGGTAAGACCCAGGCATCAGAATTGTTTTAAGCACCTACTTGACCACAACTGTCTCAGAATCTCACTGAATGGCTATATACTTCCAACTACCAGTTCTTTCTTGCCACTTTTTCAAATTTATCCATAGTCCTTTCTTATTTTTCTTTTATTGATAATCCTAAAGGGAGAGGGGGAAACAGTTTAAAAGATGACATGAAGACCAGGTGTGGTGGCTCAAGCCTGTAATCCCAGCACTTTGGGAGACTGAGGTGAGAGGATTGTCTGAGCCCATGGGTTTGAGACCATCCTGGGCAACTTTGCAAGACCTCATCTCTACAATTAAAAACAATTTTTAAAATTTAGCTGGGCGTGGTAGCACGCACCTGTAGTTCTGGCTACTTGGAAGACTGAGGCGGAAGGATCACCTGAGTCCAGTAGGTCCATGCTGGGGTGGCCGTGAGCTTGCCACTGCACTCTAGACTGGGCGATGGAGTGAGACCCCAACTAAAAAATAATAAATAAATAAATAAAAGTTGACAGGGCAAGTTTCAAAAATGTAAGATACACTGCAAAGGTTTGGTGGTCAGAATTTCTAACTGTAATTCCTGACCATCTGTTACACTAGATGTTCAGTCTCCTGAGTCTGAGAATCACCTGAGAATCTTCAGAAAGAAAATACTGATGCCTAGGCCTTTCACCAATAATGCCCATTTAATTTGTTTTATTGGTGATACCTGGTATGGATGCTTCATAAAAATTTCCCAGGTGGTTCTAATGTCCAGTTAGGACAGAGAAGCTCTGACAGAATTTCAGCCAGGGGAATGTGCTAATGGCTTCTTGTTTTCTTCTCCATGGCTTTTCTCCTTACAGGACATAAAAGACTACTAGCCCTTCCAGGTAATGTAGCTCCTTCCACAAAGACCCTTCCATGTAGGCTTGTAGCCAGGTCGGTGACTACAGACTGATCCGCAGTTTAAAGTGGATTACGCACATCTCATTGGAACCTCAATTACAGTAAGAGATCATCTCCAATGTGAGGCTGTCTCAAGCTTCCAAATGAGGTCTCCACCGTGTGTGCTCAGGCTATGGGGAAACTTCAAAGCGGGTACCACATGGAAAAGAACTTGGATGCAGTGATCTTCAAAATGTCTTCAAAGTTTAAGATCACATGATTTGAGGAAGGGCAGAAATCATCCTCAGGCCTGATTATCGTTGATGAAATTGGTGATTGGTAAATCCTTTGCAAACTGCCAAATCAGTGGGTGATAACAGCTCTTTATATATGCTACCTCAAAGAAGAATACACTATTCCTGATTTTCTCCCGTTTTGGCACAAGCATTAGATTGGAACCCTGTAACTTTCCAGCTCCTTGCTCATGCTGTTTGTTCCACCTGAAATGGTTTCCCTCCAACTCCACATGCCCAAGGATTTCAAGACTTGACTCAGATGCTTGCTGCTGAATTAATCTTTAATCTTTCCTTGAAACTTTCCCATTTCAAAATGATCTTTCTCCCCCCCACTACAGAACATTGTTGGACCTTTTTACTGTTTACTTCTTACTTTTTACTGTTTTTTAACTGTTTTAACTTTTTAATTTTTACTGTTTACTTCCAGCTCAGTCAATTCTCTATAGAATATATCTTTCCTACTTCTCTATAAGTGACTTGTGGACAGAATATATGTTTAACTCATTTTTCAGTAGCAACACTCACCATAACACTTTACACATAATAGGTACTCAATATTTATTAAATATATAAATTGATGGTTCAAATATCCATATGATTTCAGAGATGAGAGCATCAGTACAAGCTAGAATTGTCATGGAAGACTTTCTGGACACACTGGAATTTGGCCTAAACTTTCATGGATTCATATGGTTTAGTGGAGCTGTAGGGGTAAGTGCAGGGCACAAGGTTAGCACAGAAAGGCCATTCTTTGTGTTGATGGGACAAATGGGTCATGTACCAACCTATATATTGACATGTTTATTTTCAATTAAACTTCCTAAAATAATAAAGACCTTAGGAAGGACATGCCTTACAGACAAGTCATGGTCAGGGGCAGAAGAGCAACGAAACAGCTGTTGCCAAGCAGTGGGATTCTTGGATGACCTCTGGTCCCTCTGAGATATCCAGGGTATCTGACAGGGTTTTCTCGAGGCTCACTGAAGCGCACTCCTGCAGTTCTACTCTTAAGCCTGTCCCGATGAGAGTGGCAGCTCCCTGCTCTAAACTCCAGCCCATCCCTTTATAGTCTTAGTGACTAAAAGGCTCAACAAGGTCTTTGCTGGAGTGAAGGTTCTGGGCTGCCCAATGCAGTCAGTCTGGGCAGTGAGCTGGACTTAGCAAGTTCCCTCACACCCATAGTAACAGAAAGCAGGTTTCATCCAAGAGTGGGCATGGGCAAAGGGGACCACAAAAGCATCCATGATCTCTGGGTTATAGTCCCAGATCATCCCCTAAATAGCTCTCCCTTTCAGGGACATCCATTGCGCCATGTATTAAACTGATGTCAACAGAAGCCCCTTCTCTGTTTTGTATGAATAGAGGAAGAATACTCACCCCACAATGGGCATAGAAGCCAGTGAGGTTTCTTCAGGAAAACCAGTGAGGAGCCATGCAGACCCAGTTATCCATCCAGAAAGTAAATGAGGAACTATGCACAGAAATCAGGGGGAAACAAGTTTATGTCTTCTCTGTCACCAGGCTATCTTCACTATAGTGTTATCCTCTGTGGGACTCAGTAATTAGGCCTCCAAAGAGAGAATTCTGTGGAGAGAAATAGATGGTAAAGGAAACAACCTCAAGCTCTTCACATATCTGGCAACAGACCTCACATTTTCTGGTATTCAGACATTCTAAAAGAAGGCTTTACATCTAGCTTTGGCTTTATGGGCAAGTAGGGCAGATGCTGCAAGCTCCACTTGATGGGTCACTGAGGCCTACAGAATTTGCTCATACTCTCCAAGTCCCCCACAAAGCAAGAGGTGCAGTTGAGGATTAAATAGGGCTTTCCTAAGGAAGGGATTTTCTTTCCCAGATGTCAACCTAGGTCATCTGAACAGCAACAAGTCAGTTTCCAGACTTTTCATGGACCTGGAGATGAGGAGGAGGCTCCAGAAGGGAGGTAAGAGAGAAAAGCTTTCTTCAAACCCAATTTCATAATGAATCCTCAGGAATGTGGTTTTTTCTCTCTTGGGACCTTGTTAGTGGGTGCCATTGGGACTCTGTCTTGGGTATCCTATAATGATTCTGGAAGTGGTGGTGGAAAGCTATATTGTGCTAGGACTCCTGGGAAGCTGTCTACCAACACATTTTCTACCTCAGGCCCTTAGAAATTGAGAACCCTGGTGGAGGTCACGGATTAATGACCAGAAGATGTGGGAAGGTGAAGGAGTGTGTTCCTCTGACTCTTATTCCCACTAATAATTGTTCAACTAACATCCCCTTCCCCAAGAGAGAACTCTTTCTTCTTCCACCAGGACTGTCTGGTGTAGTAGGAAAGGCACTATGCACAGATTTGCTCTTCTGGTTAATAGTGGTTTGACTTTGAACAAGCTGCTGAACCCTTTGGGGGCTCAGTTTCCTCATCTATGAAATGGCCATATCCTCTACCACAGAGCATTGTTGTGAACATGATGTGAAATAAAATTCACTAAGCTGCTAGCAGAGTTCAACCACTCATCTATATACAAGTTGATAACACATATGAGTGTCTGTTTTGTGCATGATATTGTGCTAAGAATTTTACAAGTCCAAAAGCTCTATCAATTTCATGAACAATTGATACACAACAATTTCATGAAGTAGATTATAACAGACACATCAGATGTTCTGCTTCACATCTGCGTGAACTGTCTTCTGATTTTAGCCATGGCTTGAGAGGACTGCTCCCTGCAGGCTTCTACTTTTTGCAAGCTGATAGTGTAGCCTCTTCCCTGGGATCTTCTTGTGCTATGAACAATGAGGAGCTTACTATGCGTACATGTGGAGCTCAGAAGTGCAGAGGGCAGCTTAACAATGGTGTATGGGTACAAAGGACATAAACGCACCACCCTATCTTCACACAATTCTATACACTAAGAGCAAGGGATAATTCTTCCTTCTCTTTCTACCCTCTTCATAAATTAGTCTTGCTTCCTGGGACCACCTGCTAAGTAAATAACCTCACTCTTTCTTCCTGAGATGACCACCTGGTTAAACACACACATACACACACACACACACACACACACACACACACACACACACACACACACACATCTTGTCTCAGGCTCTGCTCTAGCAGAAGCCCAACGAAGACTATTGATTCTGAGAGTAGCCCCAGGAAACATACGATCCAGAAAGAATTTTGGAACTGAAATATTCACCACTGTTGGGGGTACATGGGGTTGGTGATAACAACTAGCAAGTAATAGTATCATGATTTCTAAGATTACTTGTGTTAATTGGGATGAGATTCAGGTGGAAGGCAAAACACTGGGTTATGTGTTAGCTCTAGCACATTAATATTACTTGAACCATGGTAATTATAACTACTGTAGAGTTTGAAGAGTAGGGATGGCTTGTGTTAACTTCCCTGGAAGCTTGAAAGAAACAAAATGATAGGCCCAGACAACTTTCATGACTATATGTAATGAGACATTAGTCTGTGGCCATAAAAGGCACAGTGTTGAAAATTGGGCCTACAACTTCATTGTAAGGTGGAAGAACTACTTGGGAGGCTGACTAAGTAGCTTAGGCAGGTTTGTTATGCTAAATTCTAGACACTGATAGAGAAGGAGTACGGACCTGAGTCCTGAAATGGGGATGTCTGAGTGGATGCGCATGAGAATCTTGAATCCCCAGATTCCCTTGAATCCACTTCCTAGAGCGGAAGTACACTTTCCCCTTGCTAGAGGAGAAAAATCTCCTTTTTTCTGAAGACCATGCAAATATCTCACATGAGGCAGAAGTCTCTCAGCACAATTCTTGTCCTCCTTCAGAACTTCTTCTACTTCCCTCAGTGCCGCCAAAATAATTAGGGTCAGGTCTCAGCATAGTCTGAGAAAAGAAATCCTAACTATGAAGCAAGAAGAAATAATTTATTCACTGCAAAGAATTCCCTTACCTGACTGTAGCAGGCAGAATAATGACCCCCAAAGCTATATAGCCTAATCCTCGGTATCCACTTTATATAGCAAAGGGGGCTTTAAACTTTTCTAACTTGATGTTGAGATGAGGATATTATCCTGGATTAGTTGGATAGGGCCTAAATGTAACTTCAAGTGTCCTTTTAAGAGAGAAACAGAGGGACATTTGACTACAGAAGAGGAGAAGGTAATGTGATGATGGAAGCGGAGACTGGAGCGATGTAGCCTCAAGTCACAGAATTCCAGCAGCCGCTAGAAACTGGAGGAGACAAAGAGTTAATTGTCTTCTGGAGCCTCCAGTAAGAACCAGCCCTGCTGACACTTTGAAGTTAGCTCATTAGGACTCATTCCAGTCTTTTTGCTGAAAGAATGAATTTATGTTGCTGTCAGTCTTTAAGTTTGTGGTTATTTGTTACAGCAGTAACAGGGAACTGATTCTCTGGACAATACATCCTGGAAGGAACTAGAAGTTCCTTCAGTTCATGGAGAAGCAAATGTGGGAGAGGATCTTGGGGACCAAGGGAGTGGGATAAAATGTAAGAATAAGTAGGGATAGTTTACTGACCTGGAAACACTTTTCTTGATTCAGGATTTAACATCCTGGCAAAGACTCCTGGAGCCAGTGCTAATAAAATTGTTGAGTTGTCTTCTTGAAGCTTGGGCAAGTGGAGATGCCAGCACTGCTTTTGAGGAATATTGAGGAAGGGATCAAAAGCTCAGGAGAGTATAAAGCTTATATGATAGCAGAGGAATCACTGCTCAAGTAAGTTCCCTAGGAAGGTCCAGAAGTCACTCCTTTTACCAAGAAATTTTAAAACGCACTGGTGAGGGGAAAAGATCATGTTTGAGAGAGTTGGTGTTAGCTGTCCTATAGTTTTAATTTGCACTTCTCTGATGACTAGTGGTACTGAATATCTTTCATGTACTTATTGGCCATTTGCATATTTTCCTTTGTAAAGCGTCTGCTAAAATACTTTACTCATTTTTGCGGAAAATTTTTTGTCTTTCTCTTAGAGTTGTAAAAGGATCTGTTTCCATCTGGTATCATTTAGATGAAGAATTCTTTCAGAATTTATTATAGTTCGAGTCTGATAGTAACAAAAAAATTCTCTTTGTTTTCTTTTACCTGAAAATGTCTTTATTTTGTCTTCAATCTTGAAGAGTATTTTCACTTGATATAAAATTCTATTTGACAGTATTTTTAAAAAACAGATTGAAGATTTTTTGCTACTCTCCTCTGGCTCTCATAATTTCTCATAAAAAGTCATCTGGGTTTTTTGTGGGGGTTTTTTTGCCATTAAAATGTTTTTTAAAAATTTTATAGATGTAGGGTACAACTCAGGGTTAGGTACATAAGTGGTCTTCGTACAGTTGAAGTTTGAGATCAGATACCCTTATTAGTGTTATGTGCCTTCCCTCCCTCCCCTGGTGTTTCCAGTTACTGCCAATCCCTTTCAGGCAGTATTATGATAAATGTTCAGGGTCCACTTATGAGTGAGAACATGTGATATTCAGTTCTTTGTTTCTGTGATAGATCATTGAGTGTGATAAACTCTAAATCCATCCAAGTTGCTGCAAAGTCCATAATTTTGTCCTTCTTTATAGTTGTGTAATATTTCATTGTGTGTATGTACCACATTTTAAGAATCTTGTCCACTTTTGATGGGCAGCATGGTTGGTTCCATGTTTTTGCTACTGTGACTTGTGCTGCAATAAACATTCGTGTGCAGGTATCTTTTTGTAGAATGATTTGAGTTCCTCCAGATATATTTTCAAAAGGGGGATTGCTGGGTCATATGGGAGGTCGATTTTTAGATCTTTTAGACATTACCACATTGTTTTCCACAGAGGTTGTACTAGTTTACACTCCCACCAACAGTGTAGATGCATTCCCTTTTAGCAGTCATCTGCTAGTCAGAAAATTTTTTTCCTCTATGAAATGTACCTTTTTTCCTTACTGCTTTCAACATTTCATCTTTATCTCTGGAATTCAACAATTTGACTATGATGTGGCTTGGTGTGGGCCTCTTTTTGTTTATTCTGTTTGGTGTTTGTTTAGCTTCTCGTATTGCAAACATCTTTTGACAAGTTTGGAAAAAATATGGCTATTTTTTGTTCAAATATTCTTTCTGCCCCATATTCTTTCTTCTCTCCTGGTATTCCATTTCCCCATATGCGGGACTGTTAAAATATTATTTAACCATTTGTGGAATCCTCTTCTGTTTTTTAATCTTATTTCTCTTTGTTCTTCACCCTAGACAATTTTTCTCCATCTTCAAGTTTACTTACTCTTTACTCTGGCATGTCCATTTGGCTGTTAAATACACCCAGTAAAATTTTTATTTTTGAAATTGTATTTTTCACTTTTAGAGATTTTATTTTATTATTAATATAAATTTATGAGGTACAAATGAAATTTTATTACACGTGTTGATTGCATAGTTATCAAATCAGGACTTTTAGAATATCCATCACCCAAATAATGTACATTGTACACATTAAGTAATTTCTCATCATTCACCCCATCCCATCCCCTTACACTTCTGAATCTTCATTGTCTTTCATTTCACTGTTTATATCCAAGTGTACACACCATTGTGTCTATTTTTTTGCTGAGATTTTCATTCACTGAAAATATTTTTTTCTTTTATGTAATTCAGGATAATTATAACAGTCACTTTAAATTTTTGTTTATTAGTTTCAACATCTATTTCATTTCAGGGTTAGACTTGATAGACGTTTCTTTCTCTACAGTATGTATTGTAGTTTCTTGGTTTTTCATATATTGGATAATTTTGAATAGTATCCTGGACATTATGAATATAAAGTTCTGGAGATTCTAGATTTGGTTATTTATTGAGTGTTGTTTACTGTGTTTTAGCAGATAATTTTCTTAGCTGGTTTGAACTGCAAACTTGGTTCTCGGGTGGCAGCTTTGGTCTCAGTCCAAATATTTTTTATTTTGCTGAGCTTATGTTATACTATTATAGTTAATATCACATACACTATATATGCAATCAGGGTTGCACTTTATTATGTTGAGACAATTACTATTAACTGGGAAAAAGTAAGAACATATAAACTATGCTCTAAATATATTAAATATTCAACTTAAAAATGCAGAAATATGAGAAAAACATCAGGCATATTTATACAGCATTTAGTTGGAAAAGTTCTTTTTTTCTAAACATGATATAAAACATAGAGGATAAAGCTCATAAAAGGTAAAACTTAATTTAGACAGCAGAACTCTAAACAAAATTAGACAGATGAAAAATTGAGAAATATGTTTGCAACATATATGGCCAAGAGTTACCATTTTAAAACATGAAAGATTTCTTACCAATCATTAAGAAAAAAACTATCACCAAATGGTCAAAAAATAAACAGGCAATTTGCAAAGAAATACAATGACAAATAAATACAGTCATGCACCACATAATGATGGTGCATGATATATGGTCAATGGCACATGACATACATGGTAGTGGCCAGAGCAATAGCCTTTTTCCTATAGCCTGGGTGTGTAGTAGGCTGTACAATCTAGGTTTTTGTGCATACACTCTGTAATGTTCATGCAACAACCCAATCCCTTAGCAATACATTTCTCAGAGCCTATCCTCATTGTTAAGGGACACATGACTGTATAAAGAATCCCATTCAAACACACCCCTCAACAGAGAAATTCAAATTAAAAAATAATTCAATGTTCATCTAACTTTCAGAGGTAAATAGATATATTTATAACACCCAGTGAAGTCAAAGATGTGAAGAAACAAGCATTCTCATATACTGCTAGACAGCATGTAAAATGGTGCACATTTTTTTTTTGGCAAATAGAAAAGATGGAATGCTTATCATATTTTAACCTTGCATTTGTATTTCCTTTAGTACACATATGCGCATACACACACACACACACACACACACACACACACACACACACACACAAGTTGCTTTCATGAATTTAACCTGTGGAAGTAATTTCAGATGTATGGAAAGATGTATAAATATTCATCTCAGTATTATTAACAGTTGCAAAAATAGGAAATAGCTTAAATTACATCAATAAAGGTTTGACTAAATATATTATAATTTATGCATAAGATGCAAAATTATACAACCTTTAAAAGAAAGAAAGATTTTTAGGCTGACATGTAATAATTATGCTATATAATATGGACAGAGAAAAAGTAAATTACAAAACAATATGACTTTGAGTGTGTGTGCAAGTGTGTTCACTTGTCTAGGAAGCTAAAGATCAAATTACTAACAATAGATACTTTTAAAGAATGGAATTATTATGAGGATGGTGTGGAAGAGTGGTGATGACATCTTGAACTGTTTTGGATTGTTTCAACATGATACATTGCATATGTAATGGAATTTTTAAGTAGCAAAGGTATTTCCAGTTTGGAATAAAAAGAGGAGACAGAGTCCAGAGGAAAAAGGAATCTCCCAAATTGTCAACAAAGCCCTGTGATCCTGGAAGG
>NW_007250434.1:0-1318 GCF_000164805.1 Carlito syrichta
TCCATTCCATTCATCTCCAATCCGTTCCATTCCATTCGTCTCCATTCCATTCCCTTCCACACCATTCCATTCCATTCCTCTCCATTCCTCTCCATTCGAATCCTATCCATTCCTGTATATTCCATTCATTCCAATTCAATCCATTCCATTTCATTCTGCTCCATCCCTTTCCATTGCACTCTATTCATTCCATTCCATTCCATTCCTTTTCAATCCTTTCCATTCCATTCCAATCCATTCCATTCCACTCCATTCCATTCCATTCCCCTCCAATACATTCCATTCCATTCCAACCCTTTCCATTGCCTTAATTTCTATTCAATTCCATTCCCCTCCTTTGCACTCCATTCCATTACATTCTTTTCATCTCCATTCCATTTCAATCCATTCCATTGCATTCCTTTCCTCTCCATTCCTTTCCTTTTCATACTTCTCCTTTCTATTCCAAATCATTCCATTCAATTCCATTCCACTCCACTTCACTCCACTCCATTCGATTCTATTCCATTCCATTCCACTCCAATGTCTTCCATTCCACTCCATTCCATTCCATTCCTCTCCAATCCATTCCTTTCCTTTCCGACCCATTGCATTGCATTCCTCTCCATTCCATTCCATTCCAGTCCTCTCCATGTCATTCTTTTACATTCCATTCCATTCCGTTCCTCTTAATTCCATTCCACTCTACTCCATTCCATTCCACTCCCTTCTGTTCTATGCTATTCCTCTCCATTACATTCTATTTTTTTCATCTGAATTCCATTCCATATCTCTCCATTCCATTCCATTCCTCAACATTCCACTCCAATCCATTCCAATCCATTCCATTCATCTCCATTCCATTCCATTCCGTGTATTCCACTACATTCTATTCCTTTTATCTCCATTGCATTCCATTCCATTCCACTCCACTCCATTCAATTTCTTTCCTCTCCATTCCACTGCATTCCTCTATATTCCAATCCACTCCATTCCAATCCATTACATTCCTTTCCATTGCATTCCATTCCAGTCCTCACCATTCCATTCCATGCCTCTCCATTCTAGTCCTCTCCATACCACTTCTTTCCATTCCATTCCTTGCCTCTCCATTCCACTCCACTCCACTGCTCTCCATTCCATTCCATTCATATCCATTCTGGTCCATTCCTCTCCTTTCCAATCCATTCCTTCCCATTCCATTCCACTGCATTCCATTATATTCCAATACATTTCAGTCCACTCCATTCCATTCCATTCCTTTCCTCACCATTCCACCCCACTCCACTCCATTCCATTCCACTCCATTCAATTCCATTCCATTCCTCTCCATACCATT
>NW_007250434.1:2206-4539 GCF_000164805.1 Carlito syrichta
CCACCACACTCCATTCCGTTCCTCTCCACTCAATTCCATTACATTCCTATCCATTCCATTTGTTCCATTGCATTCATTTCCATTCCATTTTATACCTCTCCATTCCATTCATTCCATTCCACTCCCTTCCTCTCCACTACATTCCATTCCCCTCCAGTCAATTTTATTCAATTCCACTCCTTTCCATTCCATTCTACTCCATTCCATACCATTCTATTTCATTTATCTCCATTACATTTCCTTCCATTCTCATCCATTCGTCTCCAAACTATTTCTCTCCATTTCTCTATATTCAATTCCATTCCATTCATGTCCATTCCTTTCCATTCCTCTACATTACAAGTCATTGCACTCAATCTCCTTTCCATTCCACTCCATTCCATTGCATTCCATCCTCTCTATTTCTTTCCATTACATTCCTCTACATTCCTCTCCATTCCAATCTATTCCATTCCATTTCATTCCTCTATTCCATCCCATTCAATTCCATGCTGTTCCATTCCTCGCAATTCTTCCCTCTCCATTCCATTCAATTCCATTCTGTTCCTCTCCATTCCATTCCTATCCATTCAATATCTTTCATTCCTCAACTTTTCATTCCATTCCATTCAACTCAATTCCATTCCCCTTCACTCCATTCCATTCAACTCCATTGTATTCCATTCCATTTCATTTCCTTCCATTTACTCCACTCAATTCCATGCCACCCCATTCCATTCCATTCCATTCCTCTCCTTTCCAATTCATTCAATTCTATTCCATTGCATTCTTTTCCATTCCATCCTATTCCATTCCATTCCTTTCCATTCCATTCCATTCCATTCCAATCCAATATTCCTCATTCTATTTCTCTCCATTCCATTCCATTCCATTGCATTCCTCCCCAGTTCGTTCCATTACATTCCAAACCACTTCATTCCATTCCAATTCATTCCATTCCAATCCATTCCTACATTCCGTTCCCTTACATTCCATTTCATTCCATTCAACTCCACTATTTCCATTCCAAGCCTCTCCATTCCATTCCATTCCATTCCACTCCATTACATTCCATTCCACTCCTCTCAATTCCATTCCATTCCTCTCCATTCCATTCCAGTCCAATTCATGCATTCCACACCTTTCCATTCCTTTCCATTTCTCCGTTCCATTCCATTCTATGCCATTCCATTCCATTCCACTCCATTCCATTCCATTCCACTCCTCTTCATTCCATTCCATTCCATTCCATTCTATTCTATTCCACTCCACTACTTTACATTCCACTCCTCTCCATTCCATTCCTTTCCTATCCATTCCATTCCATTCATTCCACTCCTTTTCATTCCTTTCCATTTTTCCATTCCATTCCATTTCATTCCATTCCATTCCATTACACTACATTCTATTCCACTCAAATGCATTCCATTCCATTCCTGTACATTTCATTCTAGTCCATTCCATTCAATCCACTTTATTCCATTCCATTCATTTCCATTTCTCTCCATTCCATTCCCTTCCATTCCTCTCCATTTCATTTCATTCCATTCCTCTTCATTCTAATCCTTTCCTTTCCATTCGTTTCCTCTCCATTTCCTTCCATTCCATTGCATCACATTCCATTCCACTCCATACCATTCCTTTTCTTTCTTCTCCATTCCATTCCTATTCATTCCATTCCATTCTATTCCACTCCACTCCACTCTATTCGACTCCATTCCATTCCATTCATTTCCCTTCTTCTCCATTGCATTCCAATCCTCTCCATTCCATTCCATCCCTCCACATTCCATTCAAATGCATTTCATTATATTCCAATGAATTTCATTCCAATCTATTCCATTCCATTCTATTCCATTGCATTCCATTACTCTCCATTCCAATCCATTTTATTCTTCCCCTTTCCATTCCATTTCATTCAATTTCTTTCCACTCCACTCCACTCCACTCCATTCTATTCCTTTCAGTTCTATTTCCCCGTTTCGTTTCTTTCCACTCCATTCCAATCCATTCCTCCCAATTCTTTCCAAGCCATTCGAATTCATTACCTTTTATTTCATTCCATACCATTCCATTCCATTCCTCTTCATTCCATTCCTCTCCTTCCCTCTCCATTCCATTCCATTCCATGCACTTCCGTTCCTCACCATTCTATTCCTCTCCATTTCATCCCATTCCTTTCCTCTCCGTTGCATTTCATTCCACTCCATTCCATTCTATTTCTCACCATTCCATACCCTTCCTTTTCATTCCAATCTATTCCTCTCCATTGAAATCCATTCCATTTATGGACTATTCTCATCCATTTCACTCCATTCCATTCCATCCATTCACTCCCATTCATCTCCATTCCA
>NW_007250435.1:0-4874 GCF_000164805.1 Carlito syrichta
TAAAAATTTTGTTTTAATTAGCCAGATGTGGTGGCACACATCTGTAGTCCCAACTGCCCAAAAGCCTGAGGTAGGATGATCACCTGATCCCAGAAAACCAAGGCTGCAGTGAGACATGATTGTGCCACTGCACTCTAGCCTGGGTGACAGTATGAGAGCCCCAACTCAAAAAAAAACCCACAAAAAAGCAAAATAATAAAAATATCTTGGTAATTAAGTAAATCATCTACATATTAAAGGGGATATCAAACAAAGAAAAAGCAAGCCAGTCACGGTGTCTCACGCTTATAATCCCAGCATTTGGGAAGCAAAGGCAAGTGGATTGCTTGAGCCCAAGTGTTCAAGAACAGCCTGGATAACTTGGTGAGACCACATCTCTACAATAAAATTTTTTTTTGAGTTGGAGTCTCACTCTGTCACCCAGACTGGAGTGCAGTGGCCGCTCCCGGCCACTGCAGCCTCGACCTGCTGGGCTACGGCGATCCTTCTGCCTCAGCCTTCCAAGTAGCTGGAACTACGGGCATGTGCTACCAAGCCCAGCTAATTTTTAATTTATTGTAGAGATGAGGTTTTGCCTGCCCAGGTGGGTCTCAAACCCACGGGCTCAGGCAATCCACTCACCTCAGCCTCCCAAAGGCACGGGATTACAGGCTGAGCCACCGAGTCCGGCTTACAATAAATTTTAAAATTAGCCGGGCATGGTAGTGTATGCTTGTAGTTCCAGCTACTTGGGAGGCTGAAGCAGAAGGATCACCTGAGCCCAGGAGGTCGAGGCTGCAGTGGCTGTGAGTATGCCACTGCACTCCACCCTGGGTAACAGAATGAGACTCCAACTCAGAAAAAGACAGAGAGAAAGAAAAGGAAAAAGAAAAGAGCTGGTCGGGGCTGGAGAGCTGGTGGGTGGGTGGAGGCAGGGTTGCAATATGAAATAAGGAGTCAGGGAGGCTTACCAAGTAGCGACCTGGAAGAGGCCAGGTGGTGAGCCCTGCAGAGGCTACATCCCAGCAGAGGGAGCTGCCAGCAGGGATGCCTCTGAGGAACAGCAAGGAGGCTAGCGAGGCTGGAGTGAAGGGAGGGAAGGAGGCGAACTGGGGAACAGAGGGTAGAAGAGGTCACAGTCGGCCAAGAGGTAGGCAATGCCACACCTGACAGCCACTGGGTCTTTGGTGCTGACCGACTGGCAGGGGCCACTGCAAGGTTTAGAGACTGGAGACCTGACTTGGGTTTTAAAATGGTCCCTGCAGGCACAGTGGCTCATGCCTGTAATCCTAGCACTTTGGGAGACTCTCAAAAAAATATTTTTTGGATTAGCCAGGCATGGTGGTTCACGCCTTTGGTCCTAGCTTCTTGGGAGTCTGATGCAGGAGGATTGCTCGAGCCCAGGAGTTCAAGGCTGCAGTGAGGTGTGATCGGAACTCTGCATTCCAGCCTGGGTGGCAGAGTGAAATCTATCTCCAACAAAAAGGTCCCTCGGCAGGACTCGGGGGTTTAGACTGTAATCTCAGCACTCTGGGAGGCCAAAGCAAGTGGATTGTCTGAGCCTGTGGGTTTGAGACCAGCCCCGGCAACTTGGCAAGATCTCGTCTCTACAATAAATCAGAAATTAACTGGGCGTGGTAGCACGCACCAGTAGTTCCAGGTACTTGGAAGACTGAAGTGGAAGGATCACCGGAGCCCAGCAGATCGATGCTGGGGTGGCTTTGAGTGTGCCACTACACTCCAACTCCAGCCTGGGTGACAGAATGAGACTCTAATTCAAAAGGAAAAAAAAGGTCCCTCTTGTTGCTATGTTGAGAAAAAAACCTTCTAAAAGCAATTGCAGGAGCAACAATGACCCAGACAGGGTGACAGCAGAAGTGACAAGAATAATGCTACACCAACTTTTTTTTTTGAGTTGGGGTCTCACTCTGTTACCCAGACTGCAGTGCGGTGGTACGACCACAGCTCACTGTATCCTTAACCTCCTAGACTTAGGCAATCCTTCCACCTCAGCATCCCAAGCAGCTGGGACTACAAGTAGCTGGTGCACACCACCATGCCTGGCTTAGTTTTTATTTAAATTTTATTTTTTGTAGAGACAAGGTCTCACTACATTGCCCAGGCTGGTCTCAAACTCCTAAGCTCAAGTTATCCTCTCGTCTCAGCCTACCAACCAGCTGGAACTACAGGTGCGCACCACCACGCCTGCTTATTTTTTATTTAATTTTTATTCTGTGTAGAGACAAAGTCTCACTATGTTGCCCAGGCTGGTTTCAAACTCCTGGGTCAAGCATTCCTCTTGCCTCAGCCTCCCTAAGTGCTGGGATTATAGGTGAGAGCCACTGTGCCTGGCCTGCATCTACTTTGAAGGTGCAGCCAAAGGGATGTGCTGATGGAATGAAGGAGGTGGGGTGTGAAGGAAAGAGGAGTCAGATGACGATGGTCCCAAGGTTCCTGGTCAGAGCATCTGAGAGGTTGGAATGAGGCTGGCTGCAAACAGGGCAGCTGCAGGAGAACCCAGCATTCACACTGGGCATCCTGCGTGGGTCTGGCCATCGGGTTGCCAAATGGAGAGGTGCGGGATGGGGGTGCTGCATGCATGAGTCTGGAGCCCAGGAGCATGGTCTGGGATGAGGGTCATCGGCGACCTTTTTCTTTTTTTTGATCTCGCTCTGTCACCCAGGCTAGAGTGCAGTGACACACTCATAGCCACAACAGCCTCGACCTGCTGGGATTACAGGCTTGAGCCACCGCGCCCAGCCTGTCAGCAACCTTTATGAGATCAGCTAATACTAGGAGCTGAAGGCAAAAGCCTGGCTCAAACAGGTTTAAGAGAGAACGTGGGTGCAGTGGTACACCACTATAGTTCCAAATACTCAGGAGGCTAAAGCTGGAGGATGGCTTGAGCCCAAGAGTTGAAGGCCAACCTGGACAACATATTGAAACACCCCCTCACCATCATCCCTTAAAAAGAGACAGGTTAGCCGGGCTCGGTGGCTCAGCCTGTAATCCTGCGCCTTTGGGAGGCTGAGGTGAGTGGACTGCCTGAGCCCATGGGTCCGAGACCCGCCTGGGCAGCGAGACCTCATCTCTACAATAAATCAAAATATCAGCTGGGCATGGTAGCGCATGCCTGTAATTCCAGCTACTTGGAAGGCTGAAGTGGAAGGATCGCCAGAGCCCAGCAGGTCGAGGCTGCGGTGGCCAGGAGCAGCCACTGTACTCCAGTCTGGGTGACAGAGTGAGACTCCAACTCAAAAAAAAAAAAAGAGACAGGCCAGACACGATGGCTCACACCTGTAATCCCAGCACTTTGGGAGGCCAAGGCGGGAGGATTGCTTGAGATCAGGAGTTTGAGAACAGCCTGGGCAACATAGCAAGACATTGTCTATTCAAAAAAAATTTAAAAATTAACCAGGTATGGCAGCACATGCCTGTAGAACTTCCTAAGTGTGCAGTGACATAATTTTCACTCTGGTAAACACTGGATTAGAACTTGATGGAAGTCCCACAGCCAACCTGGAAATCTGTCCTCTGAACCCTTCTGCTGTGGCTCTGCCCAGTGAAAGGAAGGCCTTTGCCAAAACCCTCATGGTTTCCGAAATGCCAGCGCTGAGAATTTGCTGGCGGGGCTGGTCATGAGCTGGGTCAGTTGACACCAGAAAAGGCCCCAACAGTCAAGGCCTGGGGCTGCAAGTCCAGCCTCAGGCATCCAGCCCCCTAAGCCTGCAGCTGGTGTCAGTTTAAAAACTGGAGGAGCTAAAAATAGCCCAACCTGATACATTGTTTCCAATTAAAGGTACTAGAAAAGCAGCAGGTGCAAGATCACCCTAGTCTCTTTCCTGTTTATCTTTTTTCTTTTTTTTTTTTTTGAGTCGGGGTCTCCCTCTGTCCTCCAGGCTACAGTGCAGTGGCACGCTCATGGCCATTGCAGCCTCAACCTGCTGGACTCAGGCGATCCTTCTGCTTCAGCCTTCCAGGTAGCTGGAACTACAGGTGGGTGCCACCATGCCATGCTATTTTTTTTTAATTGTAGTGAGAAGCTCTTGACAAGTTGCCCCAGGCTGGTCTGGAACCCTGGGCTCAGACAATCCTCTCACCTTGGCCTCACAAATTGCTGGGATTACAGGCACAAACCAGGAGCCTGGCTTTTATTTATTTATTTATTTTTCCTGTTTCTTAAAAACAGGAAATGGGGCAACCTCTTCTGGTCCTCTTCCCCTCTGGGAGCTTTTCTGTCCTCTCAAAAAAACCTGCTTTAAAGAAGAAAAAACAACCAGGCGCAGTGAGGCTCAGCTTCACCCAGCATTTTGGGAGGCCGAGATGAGAGGATTGCCTGAGCCTACGGGTTCAAGACCAGCTCAGGCAACTTGGTGAACCCTCATCTCTACGGTAAATCAAAAAGTATCCTAGCCAGGCTCAGTGGCTCAGCCTGTAATCCCGCACCTTTGGGAGGCTGAGGTGAGTGGATTGCCTGAGCCTGCGGGTTTGAGACCCGCCTGGGCAGGTGAGACTTCATCTCTACAATAAATCAAAAAATTAACCAGGCATGGTAGCGCGTGCCTGTAATTCCAGCTACTTGGAAGGCTGAGGCAGAAGGATAGCCGGAGCCCAGGAGGTCGAGGCTGCGGTGGCTGGGAGCGGCCACACACTTAGGAAGTTCTACAGGCACGTGCTGTAAATTTGTCCAGTCTGGGCAACAGAGTGAGACTCCAACTCAAAAAAAAAAAAAAAAGCATCCAGACGTGGTGGCACATGCATGCAGTTCTGGCTGTTTGGAAGGCTGAGGCAGAAGGATTGCAGGAAACAAGCAGGTCAACGCTGTGGTCAAACCTGGGAGACAGAAAGACTCCTACTAAAAACAAAAACAAAAAACAAAAAAAATGTGATGAAGG
>NW_007250435.1:4894-5451 GCF_000164805.1 Carlito syrichta
CTTCCCCTCTGGGAGCTTTTCTGTCCTCTCAAAAAAACCTGCTTTAAAGAAGAAAAAACAGCCAGGCACAGTGAGGCTCAGCTTCACCCAACATTTTGGGAGGCTGAGATGAGAGGATTGCCAGCCTACGGGTTCAAGACCAGCTCAGGCAACTTGGTGAGCCCTCATCTCTAGGGTAAATCAAAAAGTATCCTAGCCAGGCTCAGTGGCTCAGCCTGTAATCCCACACCTTTGGGAGGCTGAGGTTAGTGGATTGCCTGAGCCTGCGGGTTCGAGACCCGCCTCAAAAAAAAAAAAAAAGCATCCAGGCGTGGTGGCACATGCATGCAGTTCTGGCTGTTTGGAAGGCTGAGGCAGAAGGAAGAAGGATTGCAGAAACCAAGCAGGTCAACACTGTGGTCAAACCTGGGAGACAGAAAGACTCCTACTAAAAACAAAAACAAAAAACAAAAAAAAAGTGATGAAGTTTCCAAGTAGTAACACCCTCCCTATACTTTTTTTTTTTTTAATTGGAGTCTCATTCTGTCGCCCAGACTGGAGTGCAGTGGCCGCTCCCG
>NW_007250436.1:0-9583 GCF_000164805.1 Carlito syrichta
GGACATGACTCTCATTCACCACCAACCTCAAAATAGTGGGCTTGGGTGATCCTCCCTCCTCCATATCTGGAGTGGCCAGCACAACGGGCACCATGCCCCCAAACCCCCTGCTTGGTTGTGTGCAGATATGGGGTCTCCCTGCATTGCACAGAGCTGGCCTTGGGCTCCTGGGCTCCAGACATCCTCCTGACTTGTCCTTCCAATGTGCTGATATTCCAGGCGTGCACTGCCACACCTGGCCTTCTGGTTCATTTTCGATGATGGATCACAGTTGTGCTTGGAGGCTCAGCCTCATCATCCCAGTGCTTTGTGAGCTTGAGGCCAGCACCTATCTTGAGCCCAAGGGACAAGACCCACCTGGGAACCTCAGCGAGAACTCCTCACTACCATCCATTCAAAATTAGCTGGGTGTGGTGGCACCTGCTTATCCCTCTGGCTCCTCAGAAGGCTGGGGAAAATCTCACTGGAGCCTGATGGCCCAAGGCTGCGGTGGCTGGGAGGGAACCACCGCCCTCCATCCTGGGAGATAGAGTGAGACTCTGACTCAAAGAATAAAAGGAAAAAAGGAAAAAATAAGGGCACTCATTTGTGTAGGGAGATTGGATCATAGTGAACAGAGAGAGATCATTTGGGATGGAGGCAAGACATGGGCCTAGAGTTCCCAAAAGATGGTGGATCAGAAGACAATAGGGCTGTGGCTTTGGGAGGTGAAGTGGGGGACCACTGGAACATGGGAGTTCAGGACCAGCCTGGGACACATAGAGAGACCTCGTCGCTCCCTGTTATGCAAACGCTGGAGTTGTACATGGTGGTGCCCACTGTCCTGGCTACAATGGAGGCAGTGGCCTCTGTCTCGGGTGGTTCCTTTGCATTGCCCCTGCAGACACAACGTGTGAGTGCAGGCTGGGCACCGTGGCTCACAGCCATCAGCCCTGCACCCTGGGATACTGAGGTGGGAGGCTGACTGAGTTCAGGGGTCAGAGACCAGCCCAGGCGATGTGGCCCAAACTCACTCAGTGATAGTTCCCCAAATTCAAGCCAGGTGTGTTGGCCCCTGGGGTCCCAGCTGATTGGGGGCTGAGGTGGGAGGACCTATGTACCCTGCAGGTCAAGGCCCTAGAAGACATGATCATGTCGTTGCACCCCAGCCCAGCCGATGGAGACTCCAGTGACAAAAAAGGGCTTTCCACGTGTGTCACAATGGGCATCGACAACTCCCATGGGAAAGATCCCTGTGGGAGAGGGACGATGGCGTGATCAGGAGAGGAAGGGGCCCAGCCCTGCGTGAAAGTGGCAGACCGAGCAACCAGAATCTGATCTGGCTGCGGCATTGCAGAACCGCCTTGATTACTCTGTGCCTGATGACCGTCCTAACTCGGGCCTGTCTGTTACATGAGCTCACACACGTCTTTGCCATGGGACACTTTTGTGGGGGTTAGAGGCAGGCCTTCTGGAACATGTGGCCAAAGGGTGGGATGGATGTGCAGGTTGACACCTTTGAAAGCTCCTGTGAACAAACAGGCAGGAGCGTCCCTCTTCCTATCCCATCTCTGAGGGTGACTCCTCACGCTGGGTGCCAGGGTTGCTGGTGGATGCAATGGTGGTGATTGTTGGGAGCCGGCCACGGAGGCCCACTGAGCGTTAACAATCAGGAAGGGCCATTGACCCCGAGACCACTAGGATGCGTTTGGGAGCTACTGACCACATTTCCTCCACCTTTCTACTCAGCACTAACCAGATTAAGCTCCTGTGACCTCAAAACATAAAAACTGAGACCAGGACGAACACAAGCTAACTTTAGAAGCTCATTGCTCCCATTCTTCTGCAAATTGCAGTTTTGGCTTTCACACAACTTATAATTCAAACTCGTGTCACATCTAAAAGCCTTAGTATTGGTCACAGGCTTCTAGGTCATGATCTTTGGATTTATTGAAGGTGTAAATTGTAGAATATAGTTTTAGAAGACAGTCATTTTGTTGAAAGAATATGGTTGGGTTACTTGCAGGTAGCCCACTGTGAACTTTGGACTGGGCCACATTCCAAACATTCTGGGATGGGCCACTTTCGTTTGTAAAGTAAATACTTATGCTTCTATAGAATTGTTTAACTTGGCATAAATCAATCAACTTAGGATGAAAAAGGTTTATAGAATATGTCAGTCACAGATTAGGTTATCCTTTGTTATGGGATTTTAAGATTATCATATGAAAAGGATTTAAAGGCAATCATTGATGAAGCTTTCATGGATTAAGGTTTCTAGTGAGTGGGGGACGCCCCTCCCACATCTGACTTTGCATATAAAAGCCCCATTGTAATTCCCAATAACACACATCACTTCTGCACTAAACCTGAGTCCAGTCTCTTTCTCTCTCTCTCTCTCTCTTTTTCTCCTTCCCCTCAATTGCCGACACCATCTCCACCCTTGGGGTACCCTGAACCAGGCTGGAGCTGGTCTCTGGCAGGTGACTATCATTATTTGGAGTCACAATCTTGCTCTGTTGCCCAGACCAGAGTGCAGGGAACACTCACGGCCACCATGGAATCCACCTGCGGGCTCACACGATTCTCCCACCTCAGCCCCCTGAGTGGCTGGAACCACAGGCCTGTGCCACCACGCCCGGCTAATCTTTAAATTTATTGTTGATGGCCAAGACAAGGTCTCACCCAGTGTCTCGAGCTGGTCTCGGAACCTCAGGCTCAAACTGTCCACTCGTCTTTGCCACTGAAGTGTCAGGATGCCAGTCTGAGTCTCTGAGCCATCCTGTGGTTGTGGTAATTCGTGTCCTACTTCTAATAATCCCCTCCCCTCAGGATTTAATCCCCACAGATTAAAACCTAATGTTTTGTGGCAAATGGATGTTAAGCATTTCCAAAGTTTTTGAAAATTGTCATTTCTACATGTGACAGTGGGTACATTTTCCCATGTAACTTAAGCCTCGCCCAGAACAGGGGAAGCCTATAAAGGTGTAGTCCAACATTTATACTTTTGTTTTTCACAGCTGGGTATTCCTAAACAATTAAAAACTGAGCCGGGCTCGGTGGCTCAGCCTGTAATCCCACGCCTTTGGGAAGCTGAGGTGAGTGGATTGCTTGAGCACATAGGTTCAAGACCTGCCTGGGCAGCGAGATCTCATCTCTACAATAAATCAAAAAATCAGCCAGGCATGGTAGTGCATGCCTGTAATTCCAGCTACTCAGAAGGCTGAGGCGGAAGGATCGCTGGAGCCCAGCAGGTCGAGGGTGTGGTGACCGGGAGCGGCCACTGCACTCCAGTCTGGGCGACAGAGTGAGACTCCAACTCAAAAAAAAAAAAAAAACTAATAATGCTCCTGCTTATGCATCCAAAGCGTTTCAGTCATTCTGTACCCAGTTTGGCATCTGTCATTCTACAGGAATTCCATATAATCCTCATGGTTAAGCTATAGTCGAGAGCCCATCAAACGTTAAAAATCAAATAATTACATTGCAGGAAGGGGAATTTAAATATAGTTCTCCCATCATATTGTAAATAAAGCCATGTTTTTAATTAATCATTCCAATTTGGACGCTCAAGAACATTCATCTATAAGACTTTGAACTCCTGAGAAAACTGTTAAACCAGTGCTAAAATGAAAAGATCTTCTAACAGGTCAATGGAAGGGGCCCAATGGCCTTTTAGCATGCAGGAGAGAGTATGCTTGTGTATTTCCTCAGAACTTACCCTCAACTTTTTGGGTATAGGATCATCGAATATGACATGACCAGCACCCCAGCCCCCATCGAGGCACAGCCAGATGATACATAAATCACGCCATCAGACTGAGTCAGATGCAGATGATGAAGAGAAGGTGTTGGTGCCAATGCTGAAACGTCTCACCATTCTACAACCACTTCCACCTCCACCAACTCGACTGAAGACATCTCATCATTTGTCATCTCCTACCCCTCAACACAGACATTACCGTTGAGCTATTTTGATTAGATTGTGCAGGTCGCCCACATGGGGGCAAATCAAGGCACTCACCCACGATGCTGAGGATCTGGTTTGCTCTCAAAACACTTATCTCACTCCCTATACTGTTTTTGTTGCTATGCTGGCTAATATAGCATGCCAGGAGGATTGCATTTATTCAGAAAAATCTTATTGGGCTTATATCCCAAACCCTCCAGTGTTCCAGTCTGTTACTTGTGATGCTGAGATTATTACAGTTTTCACTAATTGTTCCTCTTTACTAAGAGGTTCCACTCTTTTCTCATCACAAGTCAAAACTGTTATTAATCATAATTTTTCTTTTTCAGGTTGTTCTAGTTCTCCTCCAATACGTTTTAGTTTACCTAAAAAATCAGAATGCTCCCTTGATATTTCGGGTTGTTTAAACTCCCGTATAAAAGCTATGGTAACTGATAGCCCCTCTTATCTTACCAGAACGGCAAATGACGATATAATTGGTTTTTAAAATATTGATACCTGGGGACTCTGACCCTAAATTATCAACCAGAGCTCGGGAGGACCACCTGAGCCCTGCAGGTCGAGGTGCTGGGTGCCACAAGCATGCCACCATGCACCTGCCTGGCCGACAGAGAGTCCAGCGACAAAAAAGAGGCATCCCACTTGCATCATGAAGGGCGTCCATGGCTCCCCAGGAAATGTCCACGTGGGTGGGGGACGATGGATTGATTGGGAAAGGAAGGGGCCCTACCCCCACCCAAAGGTGGCATACAGGGAGACCGGAACCTGGACTGGCCACTGCATTGCTGGACTGTCTTGATCGCCCAGTGACTGATGGCCACCCTAGCTTGGGGCTGTCTGTTCTGTGAGGTCACATGCATCTTTGCCATGGGGTACAAGTGTGGAGGGTGGAGGCAGGCCTTCTGGGGCATGTGGCCAAAGGCGAGTGTCGGACATGTCCGGTGGCCACCTTTGAAACCTTCCATGAAAGACAGGCTGGAAAGTGTCCTTCCTATCCCATCCCTGAGGGAGACTCCTTGCGCTGGGTGCCAGGGGTGGTGGTGCTGGAGTTGGTGGTGATTATTATTATTTGGAGGTGTAATCCTGCTCTGTCACCCAGGTTGGAGGATAGGGAACCCTCATGGCCACTGTGAACTCTACCTGTGGAACTCAGGCTATCCTCCCACCTTGGCCCCCGGAGTGGCTGGAAACACAGGTCTGCACCAACTCGCCCAGCTAATCTTTGGCTTAATTTTTTATGGTCGAGACTAGATCTAGACCTGTGTCCTGGGCTGGTGTTAAACCCACAGGATCAGGCCATGCACTAGCCTTGGCCTCCGAAGGGCTTGGTTGCCAGTCTGAGGCCCTGATCCCGCCTTGTGGTTGTAGTGGTAGTGGTGGCTGGTATTAATATTCTAATTCTGTGTACTGATCTGTCGCCCAGGACACAGCACTGGGGACAGCTCTCAGCCACTGTGGTCTTCACAGGCTGGGCTCCAGCGAACCTCCCTCTGTGGCCTCCCGAGTGCCCGTAAAGACAGGCATGCACCACCACATTTGCCTCATTTTTTTGGCTTCTCGTAGAGACTAGGTCTCGCCAAGGTGCCAGGGCTCGTCTCGAATCCAGGGGTTCAGGCCATCCTCTCGCCTTGAGCTCCCATTGCCCTTGGATGACCAGCCTGACCCTCTGACCCTGGTCTCCTCACTCCTCTCAGGGCCCCACCATAAAGACCACTACCTTCTGACGATGCAGGATCCCATAGAGGGCAGCTGGAGTCCCCACTGAACGCCTGGTGAATGGGCGTGTCTCTGCCGAGGCACCCACCCTTTTGCCTGCCTCAATCCCCAGGGTGGACAAGCAGGCTCCTCCAAGGGGCTGCCTTAGGCAAAGGGAGGGCGTGACTCTCAAACTTTCGGTGGGGCAGGGACAGCCGGGTGACTCACACTTGTCTCCTCAGCTCTTGGGAAATCTGAGACAGGAAGATAGTGGGAACCCAGGAGCTCGAGACCAGGTTGGACATCATAGCAGGCCCCCACTTCAACCCCACACAAAACCCAGAAAGCCTTGGGTGGGAGCAGGCCTCTGTGTGCGGATTGCCTCTGGCCCAGATTTCAAGACCAGGCAGGAAGACCAGAATGCCATCCAAAAGGAAAGCATGTGATTGCAGGTGTTTGGGAGGCCCAGGGCGAGAAGAATGGCCAAACTCAGACAGTTTGAGAGCAGCCTGGTCAACTAGTGAGGAAAGAAAAAGAAAGAAAGAAAGAAAGAAAGAAAGAAAGAAAGAAAGAAAGAAAGAAAGAAAGAAAGAAAGAAATCCATTACCTGCAAACCTTCTGCTCTCAGTCATTCACCCCTGCTCCCCACATATGAGGGTCCTGCAAGCTCAGCACATTTCAGCCCCAACCCTCCCAGTGGCTGCCCCTGCTTTGGCGTGGGGGTTCCCGAGGCTCCCATGCGGTGTTCCTGCCAGAACTCCTCTCTGAGGTGAGAAATGTTCCCCAGGCAGGCCAACTCTCTGAGTTGGCAACAATGACCTGCCAAGGAAGTCCAGGGACACATCCCTCACTCAGGGATATTTCTTCCTCTGCAATCCCATTTTCCTGGCCTAAACCAGTTGCCCTGTGTACACACCATGCACAGATGAGCATCTGTGTATGATTCTAATGTTTTTGGAGACAGGGTCTGGTTGAGGGACCCAGGCTGGGGCCCGGGGACATGACCATCGTTCACAGCCTCGATTTCGCAGGCTCCAGTGATCCTCCCACCTCAGCCTCTGGAGTGATCAGGACGATGGGCACATCAATCCCAGACACCCTGTTTGGTTGGGTGCAGAGATGGGGTCTCACTGCAAGGTCCAGATGAGCCTTGTGCTCCTGGGATCCAGCCATCCTCCCACCTCAGGCTCACAGAGCACTGTGGTTCCAGGCATGGGTCACCACGCCAGGAATTCTGGTTCGATTTTGACAAAGCAGGATGGGCTCGGGAGATCAGCCTCGTTATGCCATCACTTTGCTAGGCAGAGGAGAGCAGCCAACCCAACCCGCAGGTTGAGAACTGCTCAGACACCTGGACGAGATCTCATCTCTACCTTCCATCCCAAATGAGCCAGACATGGTGGCACATGCCAATTGTTCTGGCTCCTGGGAAGGCCGGGGAAAGCCTCATCTGAGCCCGGTAGGCCGAGGCTACATTGACTGGGAGCGAGCCACTACTCTCCAGCCTGGGTGATGGAGTGAGACTCTGACTCATAGAAAAAAAGGAAGAGAGGAAAAAAAGACATCCATTTGTGTATGGAGTTGGGATTACCACAAAGAGACGGATCATTTAGGATGGAGGAACCAGGCTTGGGCCTAGAGTTCCCAAAAGATGGTGGTTCAGCAGAAAATCAGGTTGTGGCTTTGGGAGGCCGAGGAGGGGTCCACTGGAGCCTGGGTGTTTGGACCAGCCTGGGCCATGTAGTGAGACAAGTTTGCTTCCCCGAGTGCAAACAATGGAGTGGCGCATGGTGGGTTCCATGGGCCTGGACACATGGGATGTGGTGGCCTCCATCCCAGTGCATTGCTTTGTGTCCCTTCACTGACAGAACATGCGAGTACAGGCCGGACACTGTGGTTCATGGCCATAAGCCCCACTCCCTGGGAGACCAAAGTAGGAGGCTGCATGAGCCCAGGGGTCGGAGACCAAACTGGGCGACATGGTCAGACCTCATCTGGTGAGAGGCTCCCAAAATGGAGTCAGGCATGGTGGAACCAGGAGTCCCGGCTGCTCAGGGGCCGAGGTGGGAGGACCACCTGAGTCCCACAGGTCGAGGCCCTGGGAACCACAATCATGACGCAATGCCCCACCCCAGCCCATGGAGACTCCACTGACAAAAAAGAGGCATCCACGTGCATCACGTTGGGCATCCACGCCTCCCCAGGTAAAGGTCTAAGTGTGTGGGAACGACAGAACCTGGCTGGTTGAGGCGTTGCTGGACCACCTTGATAGCTCTGTGCCCAATGGCAGTCCTATCTTGGGACCGTCTGTTCCATGAACTCACATGTATTTGCCATGGGGTACGAGTGTGGAGGTTTGGGTCAGGACTTCTGGGGCGTGTGGTCGTGTGGTCGAAAGTGCATGATGGACGTGCCTGGTAGTCACCTTTGAAACCTCCCCTGAACAACTGGCCAGAAAGTGCCTTTTCCTCTCCCATTCCTGAGGGTGACTCCTCACAATGGAGAGCAGGGGTGCTGGTGGTGTTGGTGGTGGTGATTATTATTATTTGAAGTTCAAATCCCACTCTGTCTCCCAGGCCGGAATTCAGGCTCACGCTCACAGCCACTGCAGAATCCACTTGCTGGGCTCAGGCAATCCTCCCACTTTGGACCCCCCAGTGGCTGGAACCACAGGCCTGTGCCACCAGGCCCAGCTAATGTTTGGATTTATTTTTGATGGCCGAGTTGATGACTTGCCCCATGTCCCGGGCTGTTGTCAAACCTGTGGTCTCAGACCGTCCACTCACCTGGGGCTCTGAAAGGCAGGGAAGCCAGGTTGAGCCCCTGAACATGGCCAGGGGTTGTGGTGGTGGTGTTTGTGGCTGGCATTATTATTCTGAGTAGGGGTCCCACTCTGTCACCCAGGCCATAGTGCTTATTCCCACTCTCAGTCGCCAAGGCCTCCACCAGCTGGTCTCTGGCGATGCTCCTACCATGGTCTCCCAAGTGGCCAAAACGACAGATGTGTGCCACCATGATTGGCTCATTTTTTTGGCTTCCTATAGAGACAAGGTCTCACCAAGATGCCCAGGCTGGTCTCAAACCCAGGGACTCTGACCATCCTTTTGCCTTGGCCTCCCAGAACCCAGCGAGGACAAGCGTGAGCCCCCACACCCAGCCTCCACACCCCTCTTGGGGCCCACCATGAGCACTGCTCCCCAGAGTAGGTGGCAGGTGTTGCCCACTGAGCCCTCCCCGAGGAAAGAGCCTAGCACAGAAGTGTATCTCCGCCAGGTCACCTACACCTCCACCTACCTCATGGCCAATGTGGACCAGCTCAATCATCCCAGGGGCCGCCATAGGGAAAGGGATTGTGTGACTCTCAAAACTTCGGGAAGTGGGGATGGCTGGGTGCCTCACACCTGTCTCATCAGTAATCGGGTAGGCCGAGATGGGAAGATGGCTAGAGTCTGGGAGCTCAAGATCAGGCTGGACACCATAGCAAGCCCCCACCTCGACCCCAAGAAAAACCCAGAAAAACTTGGGTGAGTGTAGGCCTCGGTGGGAGGATCACCTCTGGCCCAGAGTTAAAGACCAGGCAGGAAGACAAGGATGTTGACCAAATGGAAAGCCTGTGATTGCAGCAATTTGGGAGGCCCAGACAGAGAACATGGCCCAATTTGGGCTGTTTGAGAGCAGCCTGGGCAACCTAGTAAGGAAAGAAATGTCAGAAAGCAAGAAAGAGGCCAAATCCGGTGGCTCAACCTGTAATCCCATGCTTTGGGAGGCTGAGGTGAGTGAATTGTCTTAGCCCACATGCTCAAGACCCACCTGGGAAACTTGGCGAGACCTCATCTATACAATAAATCAAAAAAATTAGCCAGGTGTGGGAGCATCCACCAGTAGTTTTGCTTCTTGGAAGGCTGTGGTGGAAGAATAGCCGGTGCCCAGCAGATCGAG
>NW_007250437.1:0-6261 GCF_000164805.1 Carlito syrichta
GCTGACTTACTAGTTGACTAGCTAGTGGGATGACCAGTTAGCTGACTTAACTAGTCAGAAAACGACAGGTGAGCTGACTTAACTAGTCGGCCGGTGAGTGAACCGACTGGTCAGCTGAATTAACTACTCGACCCACAAGTGAGCTCGATGCATGCACTGTCGGCTGGCGAGTGAGCCGACTGGTGAGCTGACTTACCTAGTCTGCTGGGGAGCAAGCCAACTACTTAGCTGACCTGTTGGCCTGCAAGCAAGCTGACAAGTTAGTTTACCTATTGTCTGGTGAACATGCAGACAAGTTTGCTTACCTTTTAGCAGGCGAGGGAGCCGACTAGTTAGCTGACCTGATGGAAAGCGATGGAGCCCATTAGTTAGCTCATAAGCTAGCTGAGTTGATAGCAGACTAGTTAGCTTAGTAACTAGCTAATTTGCTAGCTGACTTAACTAGCTAACTTACTACCTAGCTGACTATCTAGCTGACTTTACTATATAGCAAACAAGCTATCTAGATGTATAGCTAGCTGACCTAACTAGCTAGCTAACTGGCTAGTTAGATGGCTAGCTGTCTTAGCTATCTACCTGACTAGTTAGCTGAATAACTAGCTAAATTAACTGGCATGTTGACTAGAAACCTGACTAGCTAGCTGACTTAAATAGGTACCTAAATAATTAGCTGACTTGCTAGTCCACTTAACAAGCTAGATGGCTAGCTATTTGACTTCACTAGATGACTAATTTGTTGACTGACTAGCAGGCTAGCCAGATGTCTTAACTAGCTAGCTATCTGGTTGGCTATATGGCTAGCCAGCTGTCTTAACTAGCTAGCTACCTGGCTGGCTAGTTGGCTAGGCAGTCAGCAATCTAGTCAGTGGGCTGATCATCTGACTGGCCAGCTTGCTTGAATAGCCAACCAGCTGGTAGGACAGTGGAACAGCCAGCTGGCTAAAATAGCCAGCCACCCTACTGCTCAGCTGGCTAGCCAGCAGTCTTAACTACCTGGTCACATATAAGATGAGCCTGCTAATCAGCCAGCTAAACTTGCTAGCCCCCTAGCTAGCCAGCCGGCTAATCAGCTGTCTTAACTAGCTGACATAAGTAGATAGCCATCCGGCTAGTCATCTGGCTTAACTAGTCAGCAACCTAGTGAGTCAGATGAGAAAACCAGCTCAAATAACTCACTGGCATAATTAGCTAGCAAGCCAGTTAGCCAGCTGAATTAATTAGCTAGCTATCTACCTAGACAGGTGGCTAACCAGCTGACTTAACTAGCTGACTTAATTAGATAGCCATCCGGCTAGTCATCTTGCTTTTAGCCTGCTGGCTGGTCCGCTGACTTACCTAACTAGCTACCTTGCCAACCAGTTTGATAGTGAGCTGATTAAATTAGGTTACTTAACTAGCCAGCTCAATGTCTAGACAGGTGAATTAACTGTCTAGCTACCCAGCTAGCCAGCTGACTTTAGCTAGCTACCTAGATAGCGAGCTGACTTAAATAGTTAGCTAACTAGCTAGCTACCTAGCTAAAAAGCTGATTTTAATAGTTAGCTGACTAGCTAGCTAGCTGACTTATCCAGCTGGCTAACAAATTAGCTTACTCATTATACAATGTGCTAGCTAGGTGACTTAATTATCTGACTTAACTCATTAGCTAAGGTGCTAGCTAGCTGACACAACCAGCTGACATAACTCGTTAGCTAACTAGCTATCTAGCCTACTCAAGCAGCTGAGCCAACTCGTTTGCTCACTAGCAAACTAGCTCACTCAACTAGCTCATTAACCCATTCATTAACTAGCTAGCAACTTTACTCAACCTGCTGACATAACCCATTGGTTCACTATCTTGCTAGCTGTCTTAACCAGCTGACTAATTTAAAAAGCTGGCTTAACTAGCTCACTTAGGTAGCTGATTTAACTATTTAGTTAGCTGACTTAACTGGCTGACTTAACTAGTTAGCTAGCTGACTTTACCTGAATCAAATAGAGAACTATTTAACTAGCTGAATAACTGACTGATTTAATACTTAGCTAACTAGTTGGTAGCAGGTTTAAGTAGCTGACTTAAATATCTAGCTATCTAGTCAGCTAGCTGACTTAGCTAGCTAACAAGTGAACTAGCTGACATAGGTACCTAACTTAACTAGTTGGATAATGAGATAGCTAGCTGAGTTAACAAGTTGGTTAATGAGTTAGCTGTTTTAACTTGTTGGTAAACAAGTTATCTAGCTGTCTTAACTAGTTGGTTAACGAGCTAGGAAGGTGACTTAAAGTTTTGGCTGACGAGTAGGGGGACAAGTTAGCTAATTTAACATGTTGACTGACTACTCGGCCGACTTGTTACCTTGCTTAACAAGTCAGCTGACTAGTCGTCCGACTAATTAGCTGGTTTAACTAGCTGGTTAACGAGTTGGCTCACTAGTTAGCATGGTTAAAATTTTGCCTGCTGGTTTGGTGGCCAAACTAGTCTGCCAACTAATTGGCCAACTAGCTAGGTGACCTAACTTGTCGGCCGACTAATTAGCTAAGCTAACTTGACAGCTTGCAAGTTGGTCGACTAGTCAGCCGATTGGTTAGCTGACTTATCTAGTTGACCAGCTAGTCGGCAGAGCGGTTAGCCTACTTAAGTAGTCAGGCAGTGAGTGAGCCGACAGGTGAGTTGACTTATCTAGTTGGCCTGAGAGTGAGCCGACTGGTCAGCTGACTTCAACAGTTGGCCTGTGAGAGAGCTCACTGGTCATCCGAAATTAGTCAGCTGGCAAGTGAGCCGACTGGTCAGAAGAATTAACAAGTCAATCGGTGAATGAGCTGACCGGTGAGCCGACTTAACTAACTGGCCGGCGAGAGAGCTGACAGGTGAACTGCCTTAACTAGCCAGACGGCGATTGAGACAACAGGAGAGCTGACTTAACTAGTTGGCTGACGAGCTGGTAGGCAGGCAATGGAGCCGACTAGTTAGCTTACCTGATGGGAAGTGAGCAGGCCCACTAATTAGCTTACCAGCTAGCTGATATGATAGCTGACAAGATAGCTAGGTAATATCTGATTTGCTAGCTGACTTAACTTGCTAGCTGACTAGCTAGCTGGCTATCTAGCTGACGTAACTGGCTAGCAAACAAGCTATCTAGCTGTCTAGCCAGCTGACTTAACTAGCTAGCTAACTGGCTAGTTAGCTGGCTAGCTGACATCTCGCTAGCTGACTAGCTAGCTGACATAACTAGCTAGCTGACTAGTTAGCTGATTTAACTAGCTGAGGAGGTAGTTGACTGGCTAGCAGATTAGCCAGCTGACTCAATTAACTAACTACCTGGTTGGCTAGATGACTAGCCAGATGGCTTAACTGGCTAGCTACCTGGCTGGCTAGCTAGCTATGCAGCCAGCTATCTTGATAACAGGATGGCAAGCTGGCTAGCCAGCCAGCTTTAATAGTCAGCCAACTGGCTAGACAGTCAAATAGCCAGCCAGTTTAACTAGCCAACCAACATGCTTGTAAGCTGGCTAGCCAACGGTTTAACTAGCTGGCCACTTACCTGACCAGCCTGCTAACCAGCCGGCTTAAATTGCCAGACACCTAGGTAGCCAGCTGGCTAACCAGCTGAAATAACTATCTGACTTAACTAGGTAACCATCCGGCTAGCCAGCTGGCTTAACTTGCTAGCCACCTAACTAGCCAGCTGGCTAAAAATCTAACTTAACTCACTGACTTACCTAGCTAGCCACCCCTCTAGCCAGCTGACATAATTAGCTAGCTACCTACCTAGCCATGTGGCTAGCCAGCTAACTTAACTAACTGATGTAACCAGTTAGCCAGCTGGCTAGCCAGCTGACTTAACTAGCTAGCTACCTAGCTAGCAGATGGATAGCCACTTGCATTAACTAGCAGACTTAACCAGCTAGACAGCTGGCAAGCCAGCTGACTCAACCAGGTGACTTAACTCATTAGCCAGTGGCTAACCAGCTGGTTGAACTAGCTGACATCACTAGCTACCCATGTTGCTAGCCAGCTGATGCAGCAAGTTAGTTACAAAGGTATCCTGCATACTTGCCAGGTGACTTAACTATCTATTACCTAGCTATCCAGTTAGCTAGCGAACTGACTTAGCTAGGTGACCTAACTAGCTAACTAGGTGGCTAGTCAGCTGATTTAACTAGTTAACTACCCAGCTTGGCAGCTGACTTAACTAACTGACTTAACTAGCAGGCTACCTAGCTTCCCTGCGGATTTTAATAGCTGAAATAACTAGCTTGATACCTAGTAAGCTTTATAGCTGACATATCTAGCTGACTTATCTAGCTTATCTAGCTGACTTAACTAGCTGACTTAACTAGCCAGCTAGCTGACATAACTAACTGACTTAATTAACTAGCTACCTAGCTAGCCAGCTGAAAAAACTAGCTGATACAACTAGCAGGACAGGTGTCTGGCTATCTAGCCATTTGACTTAATTAGCTTTTTAACTACCTAGCAGGCTGGCTAATAAGGTGATTTAACTAGCTAGACAGCGGGTTAACAAGCTAACTGAACTAGCTGATTAACGAGCTAGTCAGCTGGACAGACAGGTGACTAAACTAGCTGAATTAACTAGTTATACTGCTACCTAGCCAGCTGACTTAACTAGCTCTCTACCTCTCTAGGCACCTGTATAGCCAGCTGACTTAACTAGCTGACATAATTAGCTAGCCAGCTTGCTAGCAAACTGACGTAACTAGGTCACTACCTAGTTAGCCAGCTGTATTAACTAACTGTTTTAACTAGCTGCCCTGCTTTCTAGCCAGGTGAATTTACTAGCTTGCTACACAGCTGGCCACCTGGCTATCCATCTGAATTAACTAGGTGACATAACTAGCTAGCCAGCTCTCTAGCCAGCTGAATAAATAACAAGCTACCTAACTAGCCAGTGGGCTAGTCAGCTGACAACTAGTTGACTTAACTATCTAGAAAGCTCGGTATACAGCTGACATAACTAGCTACCAACCTAGCTAGTAAGCTGGCTAGCAAACTCACTTAACTAGCTGATTTAACTAGTTAGTCAGCTGGCTAGCCATCTGACTTAATTGCCTATCTACCAAGCTAACCTGTAGCCTAGTCAGCTGACTTAACTAGCTGACTTAACGAAGTAGCCAGCTGGCTAACCAGCAGAATTAACTAGCTAGTCACCTAGCTAGACAGGTGGATAGCCAGCTGACTTAACTAGCTGACATAACTAGACACAGGATGGTTAGTTAGCTGAATTAATTAGCTACCTACCTACATATGACACTGGCTTGCCAGCTGAATTAGCTACCTAACTACCTAGCTATCCTACTGGCCAGTGAGCTGACTCAACTACATGACCTAACTAGCTAGCCAGTGGGCTAGCCAGCTGATTCAATCAGCTAGCTAACCAGTTAGCTTACATGTTATCTAATGTGCTTGCTAGCTTTCTTATCTGATGTAACTCGTTAGCTAACAAGCTAGCTAGCTGACTCAACCAGCTTACTTAACTTGTTAGTTAACTAGCTAGCTATCTGACTCAACCAGCTGACTTGACCCTTCAGTTAATTAGCTAACTACCTGTCTCAACCTGCTGACTTAACCCATTTGCTAACTAGCTAGCTAGCTGTCTTAAGCAACTGACTAAATTAGAAAGCTGACTTAACTAGATGAATTAGCTTGCTGACTTATCTACTTAGCTAGCTGACTTAACTGGCTGACAACTAGTTAGCTAGCTGACTTAACTACCTGAATTAAATATGTAGCTAACTATTTTACTAGCTGAATAACTAGCTGACTTAACTAATTAGCTAACTAGTTAGGTAGCAGACTTTAGCTGATTCAATAACTTGCTAATTAATGAGCTAGCTGACTTAACTAGCTGACTTAGCTAGCTAGCTGTTTAGCTAGTAGAGTTAGTTAGCTTACTTAACTAGTTGGCTAATGAGATAGCTGGCTGATTTAATGAGTTGGTTAATGAGTTAGCTAACTGTTTCAACTAGGTGGTAAATGAGTAAATTAACTCACTTAACTAGTTGTTTATAGAGTTAACTATGTGACATAATTGTTGGCTGACTAGATGGCCGACAAGTTAACTGGTTTAACACATTGGTTGACTACTCGACCAACTTGTTAGCTGGCTTAACAAGTTGGGCGATTAGTCGACCGACTAGTTAGCTTGGTCAAATAGTTGACTGACGAGTTGGCCCACTAGTTAACTCGGTTAACTAGTTGACTTGCTGGTTTACTCAACTAAGTAGTCGGCCGACTAGTTGGCAAACAAGTTACCTGTCCTA
>NW_007250438.1:0-5509 GCF_000164805.1 Carlito syrichta
TGCCTTTAAATCCTTTTCATATGATAATCTTAAAATCCCATAACAAAGGATAACCTAATCTGTGACTGACATATTCTATAAACCTTTTTCATCCTAAGCTGATTGATTTATGCCAAGTTAGACAATTCTATAGAAGCATAAGTATTTACTTTACAAACGAAAGTGGCCCATCCCAGAATGTTTGGAATGTGGCCCAGTCCAAAGTTCACAGTGGGCTACCTGCAAGTAACCCAACCATATTCTTTCAACAAAATGGCTGTCTTCTAAAACTATATTCTACAATTTACACCTTCAATAAAACCTAAGATCATGACCTAGAAGCCTGTGACCAATACTAAGGCTTTTAGATGTGACACGAGTTTGAATTATAAGTTGTGTGAAAGCCAAAACTGCAGTTTGCAGAAGAATGGGAGCAATGAGCTTCTAAAGTTAGCTTGTGTTCGTCCTGGTCTCAGTTTTTATGTTTTGAGGTCACAGGAGCTTAATCTGGTTAGTGCTGAGTAGAAAGGTGGAGGAAATGTGGTCAGTAGCTCCCAAACGCATCCTAGTGGTCTCGGGGTCAATGGCCCTTCCTGATTGTTAACGCTCAGTGGGCCTCCGTGGCCGGCTCCCAACAATCACCACCATTGCATCCACCAGCAACCCTGGCACCCAGCGTGAGGAGTCACCCTCAGAGACGGGATAGGAAGAGGGACGCTCCTGCCTGTTGTTCACAGGAGCTTTCAAAGGTGTCAACCTGCACATCCATCCCACCCTTTGGCCACATGTTCCAGAAGGCCTGCCTCTAACCCCCACAAAAGTGTCCCATGGCAAAGACGTGTGTGAGCTCATGTAACAGACAGGCCCGAGTTAGGACGGTCATCAGGCACAGAGTGATCAAGGCGGTTCTGCAATGCCGCAACCAGATCAGATTCTCGTTGCTCAGTCTGCCACTTTCACGCAGGGCTGGGCCCCTTCTTCTCTCGATCATGCCATCGTCCCTCTCCCACAGGAATCTTTCCCATGGGAGTTGTCGATGCCCATTGTGACACACGTGGAAAGCCCTTTTTTGTCACTGGAGTCTCCATCGGCTGGGCTGGGGTGCAACGACATGATCATGTCTTCTAGGGCCTCAACCTGCAGGGTACATAGGTCCTCCCACCTCAGCCCCCAATCAGTTGGGACCCCAGGGGCCAACACACCTGGCTTGAATTTGGGGAACTATCACTGAGTGAGTTTGGGCCACATCGCCTGGGCTGGTCTCTGACCCCTGAACTCAGTCAGCCTCCCACTTTGGTATCCCAGGGTGCAGGGCTGATGGCTGTGAGCCACGGTGCCCAGCCTGCACTCACACGTTGTGTCTGCAGGGGCAATTCAAAGGAAGCACCCGAGACAGAGACCACTGCCTCCATTGTAGCCAGGACAGTGGGCACCACCATGTACAACTCCAGCATTTGCATTACAGGGAGCGACGAGGTCTCTCTATGTGTCCCAGGCTGGTCCTGAACTCCCATGTTCCAGTGGTCCCCCACTTCACCTCCCAAAGCCACAGCCCTATTGTCTTCTGATCCACCATCTTTTGGGAACTCTAGCCCCATGTCTTGCCTCCATCCCAAATGATCTCTCTCTGTTCACTATGATCCAATCTCCCTACACAAATGAGTGCCCTTATTTTTTCCTTTTTTCCTTTTATTCTTTGAGTCAGAGTCTCACTCTATCTCCCAGGATGGAGGACGGAGGTTCCCTCCCAGCCACCGCAACCTTGGGCCATCAGGCTCCAGTGAGATTTTCCCCAGCCTTCTGAGGAGCCAGAGGGATAAGCAGGTGCCACCACACCCAGCTAATTTTGAATGGATGGTAGTGAGGAGTTCTTGCTGAGGTTCCCAGGTGGGTCTTGTCCCTTGGGCTCAGGCTAGGTGCTGGCCTCAGGCTCACAAAGCACTGGGATGATGAGGCTGAGCCTCCAAGCACAACTTTGATCCATCATCGAAAATGAACCAGAAGGCCAGGTGTGGCAGTGCACGCCTGGAATATCAGCACATTGGAAGGACAAGTCAGGAGGATGTCTGGAGCCCAGGAGCCCAAGTCCAGCTCTGTGCAATGCAGGGAGACCCCATATCTGCACCCAACCAAACAGGGGGTTTGGGGGCATGGTGCCCGTTGTGCTGGCCACTCCAGATGTGGAGGAGGGAGGATCACCCAAGCCCACTATTTTGAGGTTGGTGGTGAATGAGGGTCATGTCCGTGGGCCCAAAACCGGACCACAGAGCCAGACCCTGTCCAAAAATATTCTCAACTGCACACTGTGTGTTCACAGAGTGACTGGCTTTACAGCCAGGAAAAATTGGATTGGCAGTGAATAAATGTCCCCGGTTGAGGAATTTGTCCCTGGACTTTCTTGGTGAAAGGCCTTTGCTGCTGATTCAGAAGGTTGGTCTGCCTGGGGCACATTTCTCTCCTCGGAGAGGAGAGTTGGCAGGAACCCGGCCAAGGAGCCTCGGGAACTGCTGCACCAAAGCAGGGGCAGCCTTTGGGGGGGTTGGGGCTGGAAGGTCCCAAGCTTTGGGGACCCTCATATGTGGGGGTAGTGGGAGAGACAGACTGAGGGCAGAATGTTTGTAAGAGAATGGATTTCTTTCTTTCTTTCTTTCTTTCTTTCTTTCTTTCTTTCTTTCTTTCTTTCTTTCTTTCTTTCTTTCTTTCTTTCTTTCTTTTTCTCTCTCTTTTGTTTCCTTACTAGGTAGCCCAGGTTGCTCTCAAACCACCCAACATGGGTCTTCCTATTGGCCTTGAACTCCCTAACTGCTGGAATCACGGGTTTTCCATTTGGTCATCATCCTGGTCTTCTAGCCTGGTCTTGAACTCTGGGCCTGAGGCGATCCTCCCAACAAGGGCTGCCTTCAAGCAAGGTTTTTTGAGTTTTACTTGGGGTCAAGGTGGGGACTTGCTATGGTGTCCAGCCTAGGTCGAGTTCTCAGGCTCCAGCCATCTTCTTGTTTCAGCCTCCCAGTGTCGAGGAGACAGACATGAGTCACCTGTCCAACCTACCCGCAGTTTGAGAATCACACCCTCGCTTTCCCACAGGCAGCCCCAGGGGAGACCGAGTGGGTCCACCCTTGGGGACGAACCTGCAGAAGGGTGGGCACCCAGGTGGGTCACTCCCCTGTACCAGGTGAATTTCTGGGGCAGGCTTGGCGGGCGACTCCGGTTGCCCTATCCTGGGTCGTGTATCATCTGAAGGGAGTGGGCCTCATAGTGGGGCCCCAAGAAGCGTGTCAAAACCGGGCACAGGGTCTCACGCCTGTCATCCTGGCATTTTGGGAGGCCGAGGTGAGAGGATGGCCTGAGGCCCGGGTTCAAAACAAGCCCAGGCACCTTGGCGAGGTTTCATCTCTACAAGAAACTAAAAAAATGTACTGAGTGTGGTGGTGAATGCCAGTCATTCCAGCCTATTGGGAGGCTGCGGCGGGAGCATTGCCAGAGCCCACCCAAGAGCGGGCCCCTGAGCTCCAGCCTGGGAGACAGAGTGAGATTTTGACTCACAATAATAATATCAACCACTACCACCACAACCACAGGCCGGGCTCAGGGGCTCAGCCTGGCACTCCGGCCCTTTGGAGGCTGAAATGAGTGGATGGCCTGACCTCCGGGTCCGAGACTAGCCCAGGACATTGGGTGAGTCCTCATCTCGGCCATCAAAACTAAATCCAAAAATTAGATGGGTGTGGTGGTGCAGGCCTGTAGTTACAGGCATTTGGGGGCCGAGGTGGGAGGATCACCTGAGCCCCGCAGGTGGAGTCTGCGGTGGCCGTGAGCATGCCCCTGTGCTCTGGCCTAGGTGACAGAGTAGGATTTCGACTCCAAATAATAATAATCACCACCACCGCCAGCCTCACTACCCCTGCCACTCAGCACGAGGAGTCACGCTCAGGATGGGAGAGGAAAAGGCATTTCCCTCTTGTCGATTGCAGGAGTTTTCAAAGGTAGTCACCGAGCACGTATGTCCCACGGCTTCAGCCACACATCCCAGAAGGCCTGCCTCCTCCATCCACAATTGTGCCCTATGGCAAAGACACGTGTGAGCTCACGTAACAGATGTCCCCGAGATATGGCAACTGTGGGGCACAGAGTGATCAAGGCAGTATGGCAATGCCACGACCAGCCCAGGTTACGGTCGCCCGGTCTGTCAAATTCAGGTGGGGGATGGTGTTTTCTTCCCAATCACTCCACTGTCCCTTGTCTACATGGACCTTTCCTTGGGGAGCCATGGAAGCCCGTCCTAACACACGTTGGGGGCATCTTTTTATCACCAGTCTCCTTCGGCCAGGCTGGGTCACTGGGGCACAATCGTGGCTCCCGGAGTCTCAACTTGCGAGGCTCAGGCGGTTCTCCCGCCTCGACCACCTAGCAGCTGGGACTCCAGGGGCCACCGTGCCTAACACAATTTTGGGGACCTCTCCCTGAGATGAGGTCTGGCCACGTGGCTAGGACTGGTCTTCGTCCCATGGGCTCAGGAAGCCTCCTAGGGCGCGGGGTTGATGACCATGAGCAACAAAGCCCTGCATGGACTTGCATGTTCTGTCTGAGATGACGACTCAAAGGAACACCCCAGGATGGAGGACACCACAACCACTGTAGCTGGGACTCCAGGACAAACCACAGGAGACTCCAGTGTTTGCATTCTGGGGAGTGTGGCCCAGGCTGGTCTTGAACTCCTGGGCTCTAGCATTTCCCCACCTCAGCCTCCCAAAACCACAGCCCAATTGTCTGTCGATCCACCATCTGTCGGGATCTCTATGCCCAGGGGTGGGGTCTCCTTCCCAAATGATCTCTGTTCAGGGTGATCCCAACTCCATACACAAATGGATGTTGTTCCTTTTTTTTCCTTTTTTCCTTTTTTTCTTTGAGTCAATGTCTTACTCCATTGCTCAGGCTGGAGAGCAGAGGCTCACTCTCGGCCACCGCAGCCTCACCCCACCATGCTCTGGCATGCCTTTACATGGCCTTGCCAGGAACCAGAATGATAAGCACGTGCCACCACACTCAGCTCATTTGGGATGGAAGGTAGAGATAGGGTCTAGCTGTGGTGCCTGGGTGGGTCTCCACCTGCTAGCTCGTGCTAGTCACTGGCCTTGGCCTCTCAAAGCACTGGAATAATAAATCTGAGCTCCCGAAACCAGACTCTGTTCTTCAAAAAAAACGAACCAGAAAGCCTGGGCTGGCTACCAATGCCTTGAATCCCAGCACTCTGAGAGGCCAACGTGGGAGGGTGACTTGAGCCCAAGAGCCCAAGGCCAGCCCAGGCCAGGAAGGGAGACCCTGTCTCCAAACCTATCCAAACAGGGGTTCTGGATTGAGGTGCCCATTGTCCTGGCCACTCCAGAGGCTAGGGTGGTAGGACCATCAGAACCTGCAACTTTGAGGCTGGTGGTGAACAATGTTCATGTCCCCGGGCCCCAGCCCGGGACACAAAGACAAACCGTGTCTCCGAAAACATCAGAATCATACACAGATTCTAATCTGGACATGT
>NW_007250438.1:5809-6557 GCF_000164805.1 Carlito syrichta
GAATGACTTTCTTTCTTTCTTTCTTTCTTTCTTTCTTTCTTTCTTTCTTTCTTTCTTTCTTTCTTTCTTTCTTTCTTTCTTTCTTTCTTTTCTTTCCTCACTAGGTTGAGCAGATTGCTCTCAAACCTCCTGAATCTGGGCATCTCCTCGGCCATCCCAAACTGCTGCGATCACATGCTTTCAATTTGGTCGACATTCTGGTCTTCCTGCCTGGACTTTAACTCTGGGCCAGAGGCGATTCTCCTGCCAATACCTGACCTCACCAATGGTTCTCTGGGGATGCTTGGTGTCAAGGTGGGGAATTGCAATGGTGTCCAGACTGATCTCGAGCTCCCAGGCTCCAGGCATCTTTCCATCTCAGCCTCCCTGAGTGCCAAGTAGACAGGCGTGAGTCGCCTGGGCTTCCCCGACCCCTGAAAGTTTGAGATTCGTGCCCTGCCTTTCCCCGAGGTGGTTTTCTTGGAGGAGTGTGTGGGTCCACCCTGAGGAACGAGGTGGGCAGAGATGTGGGCACCCCAGTGGAGACACTCCCTGGCGACTGGCGCTCCCCATGGGGAGGGCTCGGCTGGTGAATCCGGCCTCCCCCTCCGTGGTCTCAGATTGTCAGAAGGGAGTGGGCCTCGACCTCAGGCACTGAGTGCGGTGTGGATGCCAGGCATGGGGACTCACACCAGTCCTCCTGGTGAACTGGGAGTCCATGGCAAGAAGATGACCTGAGACCCCAGTTCAAGACCAGCCCGACCACCTT
>NW_007250439.1:0-1754 GCF_000164805.1 Carlito syrichta
CCTCTCCCCGCATTGGTGTGGGAATTCCCTAGGCTCCCCGGCCGGGTTCAGGCCATCTCTCCTCTCCAAGGTCAGAAATGTGCCCCTGACAATGCAACCCTCTGAGTCGACAATGAGGACATTCCGCCAAAAAAGGCCAGGGACATATCCATCACCCGCGGACATTTCTACTCCCCAATTCCATTTTTCCTGTCTCTAAAGCCAGTCGTCCTGTGAAAAAACATGTGCAGTTGAGAATCTGTATGATTCTGATGTTTTTGGAGACAGGGTATGGCTCTGTGGCCCATGCTGGTGCCCGGGGACACGACCGTCATCCACCTGCAGCCTTGAAATCGTGGGCTCCGTCTATCATTCTGCCTAAGGCTCCAGAGTGGCCATGACAACGGGTACCTTGACACCAGACCCACTGTTTGGATGGCTGCAGAGACAGGTCTCACTGTGTGCTCCTGGCTGGCCTTAGGCTCCTGGGTTCCTGCCATCCTCCCACCATGGGCTCCCAGAGATTTGGGATTCCAGATGTAGGCTGCCACGCCAGGCCTTCTGGTTCATTTTGGATGAAGGATCAAGGCCAGGCTTGCAGGCTGAGCTTCGTTATCCCAGTGCTTTGGTAGGCAATGGCCTGCGACTGGCCTGAGCCCACTGACCAAGACCTTCCCCTGCAACTCAGCGAGACCTCGATTATACACTCCATCTCAAATGATTCGAGCATGGGGTCATGCACCTGTCATTCAGGCTCCTTGAAAGGCCATAAAAAGGTTCACCATAGCCTGGCAGGCAAAGGTTGTGGTGCCTGACAGTGAGGCACCACCCTCCAGCCTGGCTGATGGAGTGACACCCGACTCAATGAAGAAGAGGAAAAAAGGATAAAAAAGACCCTCCATTTGTGTATGGAGTTGGGATCATGGAGAGCAAACAGAGAACATTTGGGAAGAAGGCCTCAGATTGGGCCTAGAGTTCCTGAAAGATAGTGTATTGGCAGACAATCGGGCTGTGGCTTTGGGAGGCTGAAGTGGGCGAGGCGACCACTAGAGTTTGGAGTTTCAAGGCCAGCCATTGCTAACTGGAATGTAAACAATGGAGTCACGCGTCGTGGCACCTGTGGTCCCGGCTTCATGGAATATAGTGGCCTCAATCCCAGGGCATTTGTTTGTGTCACCCCCACTGACAGTATGTGTGAGTCCAGGCCAGTCACTGTTATTCATGGCTGTCAGCCCCACACCCTGGGAGGTTGAGGCAGGAGTCTGAGTGAGCCCAGGGGTCAGAGACGAGACTGGGCGAAGTGTCCAGACCTAGTCTCAGTGAGAGTTCCCCAAAATCGAGTCTGACGTGGTGGTCCCCAGAGTCCCAGTTGCTCAGGGACTGAGATGGGAAGACAGCCTCAGCCCCGCAGGTTGAGGACCCGGGAGCCACGATCTTGCCACAGTGTCCCAGATGGTCTGATGGAGAATCTGGTGATAAAAAAAGACAGCTCCCACGTGCGCCATGATGGGCATCCACAGCACCGCAGGTAATGTCCGGGTTGATGGGGGACTATGGGGAGATCAGGAAAGGAAGGGGCCCTCTCCCTGCCCTAAGGTGGCAGACAGGGTGATAGGAACCTGGGCTGGCCATGGCATTGCCAGACTGGCTTGAACACTCTGTGACCAATGGCGGCCCTAGCTCAGAATCATCTGTTCCGTGAGCTCACATGCATCTTTGCTGTGTAACATGAGTGTGGACTGTGGAGGCAGGCCTTCTGAGGTGTGTGGCTGAAG
>NW_007250439.1:3220-4029 GCF_000164805.1 Carlito syrichta
AAGGAAGGAAGGAAGGAAGGAAGGAAGGAAGGAAGGAAGGAAGAAAGGATAAAGAAAGGAAGTAAAGAAGGTAGAAAGAAAAAAGGAAAGAAAGAAAGAAAGAATCTATTCTTCTTCAAACCTTCTGCACTCAGTCCTTCCCCCTCATCCTCCCACATGTGGGGGTCCTCCAATCTCAGAAGCTTACATCCCAACCCCCCCAATGCCTGTACCCAATTTGGGGCAGGATTTCTCGAGGGTCCCTGGCTGGGTTCCTCTAAGCTCTCCTCTCCAAGGTAAGAAATATGACTGGCTGGCCCTCTGACTCAGCAAAGAGGACTTTCAGCAAAGAAATGCTAGGAACACATCCCTAACCCAGGGAAATTGCATCACCCCAGATCCATTTTTTTCAGGCTCTAAATCCAGTCACCATTTGAACATACCATGAGCAGTTGAGAATCTGTGTATGATTCTGATGTTTTTGGAGACAGGTTCGGGCTCTGTGGTTAAGGCCAGGGCCAGGGGACAGAAACATCGTTCTCCACCAGCTTCGAAATTGTGGTCATTGGCAATTTTTCCACCTCAGCCTCCAGAGTGGCCAGGACAATGGGCACCTTGACCACAGACTCCTGTTTGAATAGGTGCACAGATGGAGCCTACCTTCATGGCCCGGGCTGGCCTTGAGTCCTGGGCTCCAGCCATCCTCCAGATTTGGCCTCCCTGAGTGCTGGGATTCCCAGGCATGGACCGCCATGCCCAGCCTTCTGGTTCTTTTTCGATGAACGATGAGGTCGGATTTGGGGGCTCAACCTCGTCATCCCAGTGCTTTG
>NW_007250439.1:4781-5479 GCF_000164805.1 Carlito syrichta
TCTATGTGGGAGGGGACAATGGAGTGATTGGGAGAGGAAGTGGCCCACACCCCTGCCCAAAGGTGGAAGACATGGTGACTGGAACCTGGGCTGGCAACAGCATTGCCAGACCCTGTTGCTCACTCTGTTTCTGACCACAGCCCTAGCTCGGGGTCATCTGATTCATGAGTTCACACATGTCTTTGCTGTGAGTCCCGAGTGTGGAGGGTGTAGGCAGGCCTTCTGGAGAGTGTGACTGAGCCCAGTGGCCAACTTTGAACCCTCCCACAATGTCAGGCCGGAAAGTGCCTTTTCCTCTCCCATCCTTAAGGGTGACCCCTCACAATGGGTGGCAGGAGTTGTGGTGGTAGGGGTGGTGGTGATTATTATTATTTGGATAAACAATTCCATTCTGACACCCAGGCCAGAGTGCAGGAGCTTGCTCACAGCCACCATGGACTCCACCTGCCAGGCCCAGGATATCCTCCCACCTTGGCCCCCCGAGTGGCTGAAACCACAGTCCTGCACCAGTACACCTGGCTAATCTTTGGATTTATTTTTGATGGCCGACACGAGGTCTCGCCCCATTTCCCAGGCTGGTGTTGAACCAGCAGTCTCAGGCCGTCCACATGCCTGGAGCTCCGAAGGGCTGGGATGCTAGGCTGAGTCCCTGAGCCTGGCCAGTGTTTGTGGTGGTGGTGGAGGTTGTTATGTTTATT
>NW_007250439.1:6121-9737 GCF_000164805.1 Carlito syrichta
ACCCTTGGTATCTGGAGAATTGGGAGATAAAAAATTAGTAGTCCCATAAAAGAATTTATTAGTAGAAAAAAGCAATTAGTTAAATGGAAATTTTTCTTCTGAGATATGACCCTTCACTTGAGTTTCTCTGTCCCCACCCTTTTGGTGCTTGAAATCGCAACAATGATTAAAACTGTGTGTGGCACTCTCCTACCCCTGGGAGCCTGGGGTTGAATGTGCGTAAGTGCTCTCTTTGTCCCTGTCATGGTACAATAGAAGCAAGTTATAAACATCATGTTTGGCATCATAATAGGCTTATTATTTTTAGTTTTTTAAGTTGGTTTATAAATAGAGAACTTTGGGGATCTTGTTTTTGTTTTGCTAATTGTGAAGTGTTATATAGGTATTTTTAACATAACGAAAAATGTGATGATTACGAATGTTTTAATTTTAGGTGCGTCAATTTATGCAAGAAAACGGATGGCCCTATAATTTGCAGTATACACAAACTTTTTGCATTTTAGAAAAGATGATTAATATGTAAAGGTTGAAATACTAGAAAAGGCTTTATAATTGTATTTAGAAAAAATAAAATGTTAGGAAAACATAAGTTGGGCATTAAGTTGTTAAAAGTTTAGATGGTTAGGGTTAATAGTTACAGAAAACACATTGTGAAAAATTGCATGCTTTAAAGATTCTATTAGTGGATATATTGTCACAAATTTGAGGGAAGACAGTATTTCATTGCTGTTAGAACAATGATCAAAACAAAATAAATGCGTCTGAGTTTGAAGGTCAAACTATATGTAACTTAAAGCATAAAAAGAACTTGAAAAGAAAAATAAATGGGCAAGTGTCCTGCATAACATCAGAGTCAGTGTCGAAGTTTTCTCCAATGCTGACGCCATTCCTCCTGCAGGAAACCCTGACCTGCTGGTGCTGGACTCTGGTAAGTGGTGCCTGAACAGGGACCTGAAAGTTAAGCCTTACTTTAATTTGAACGGATAAAACCTTGCCAAGCATGCTGCAGACCCCTCAGTAGAGCAAAGCTAGGAAGTGTAAGCAGTTTTAGAGTTGTGATATAAACATGGGTCAGAGTGAATTTAAAGAAAAAAAATTGTTCATAAGTATTTTGTCGCATATGCTTGCTAAAAGAGGAATTAGCACAATTCTCAACACAATTCTCTTGTTTTCTCCATTTTGTGCAAAAACAGTGTCCCTGGTTCCCTGAAGAAAGCATCATTAATTTAAAAACATGGAAAAGGTTGGGGAAAAATTTAAAGTTTATTACACTCTTCACGGTCCAGAACGAGTGCCTGTAGATACTTTCCCATTATGGAATATAATTAGAGATATCTTAGATCCACAACAGGAGATTGATAAAATGACCATTAGAGTAAAAGTGGAACCAGGTGAAAGAACTCCCTTAATAATCCCTGTTCCTTCCCAGGAAATGTTAGCCACTGCCCCTGTTGATGATGATCCTCGACCCCCTGAGGATCAGGAAAGCTTAAAAGTAGATGCAGCTAGGTATCATGAAGAAAAATATCCAGATAATTTAAATTTGCACGTTGGTGCCAAAAGACCTCTGGTAAGTGGCACTGGGGGGCAGTGATTGTGATTTGTAACCATCTTGAATTAAGAGGAGAAAATTGTCTTTCTCTACTGATACCTGTTATATAAAAGGGCTGTTATCTCATATTTTAAAATGGCACCATTCCTGTTAATAAGGCAACTATTCTTGATTTACTTATCCAATTACAGCAACTAATAATTGTTAGAAACCAACCATTTTACATAGGTCACATTAAATTTCATTCAGGATTCCCTGGACCTCTACATCACGGTAATCAATTAGAAGATGCCTTGACATAAACAGTCATGTGCCTTCTGCTTATAGGTTCATTAGTCAATCAAGTTCAGCAATCCCATAAAATTCATCACCAAAACACTGCAGCTTTAAGACACCAGTTTCACATTCCAAGAGAAATAGCTAGCCAAATCATAAAAAATTTTACTTCATGTCCTACTTCTAATAACCCCTCCCCTCAGGAATTAATCCCCATGGATTAATCAATAATGTTTTGTGGCAAGTGTATGTTACTCATTTCCAAAGATTTGGAAAATTGTCATTTCTACATGTGACAGTGCATACATTTTCTCATGTAATTTTAGCCTCACCCTGAACTGGGGAAGCCTATAATGATGTAGTCCAACATTTATTCTCTTGTTTTTTACAGTTGGGTATTCCTAAACATTTAAAAACTGGTAATGCTCCTGCTTAAGCATCAAAAGGTTTTCCATTGTTTTGTACCCAGTTTGGCATCTATCATTCTGCAGGAATTCCGTACAATCCTCAAAGTCAAGTTATAGTTGAGAGAGCCCATCAAACGTTAAAAATCAAATAATTAAATTACAGGAAGGGTAATTTAAATATAGTAATCCCCATCATATCATAAATCATGCTATGTTTTTAATTAATTATCTCAATTTGGACTCTCAAGAACATTCAGCTATGATAAGACATTGGAGCCCTGAGAATACTGTTAAACCAACGGTAAAATGGAAAGATCTGCTTACAGGTCAATGGAAGGGGTCTGATGTCCTTGTAACGTGTGACAGAATATGCCTGTGTTTTTCCCAAGGACTTACCCTAACCTATTTTGGTACAGGATTGTCTAATTAGATATGTCCAGCCCCCGACCTCTGTTGATTTACAGCCAGACGAGACATAAATCACACCATCAGTCTGAGTAGAATGCAGATGATGAAGAGAAGGTGTTGGTGCCCAAGTTGAAACGTCTCACCATTCAACAACCACTTCCACCTCCACCTACTCGACTGAAGGCATCTCATCATTTGTCATCTCCCACTCCTCATCCCAGACATTACCATTGAGCTGTTTTGACGAGACACTGCACGCCACCCAAATGGAGGCAAATCAAGGTGCTCAACCACGATGCCTAGGATCTGGTTCGCTCTGAAAGACACTTCTCTCACTCCCTCTACTGTTTTTGTTGCTATGCTGGCTATTATATCATGCCAGGTGGTTTGTATTTATTGGGAAAAATCTTATTGGGCTTATATCCCTAACCCTTCAGTTTTCCAGTTTGTTACATGGGAAGCTAAGATTATTACCATTTTTACTAATCATTCCTCTTTCTTAGGAGGCCCCACTCTTTTTTCATCACAAGTCAGAACTATTATTAATCATATTGTTTCTTTTTTAGGTTGATCTACTTCTCCTCCAATATATTTTGTTTACCTAAAAAATCAGAATGGACCCATTTTATTTTGGGTTGTTTAAACTCACGTATGAAAGCTATGGTAACTGATAGCCCTCCTTATCTTCCCAGAAAGGCAAATGACTGAGACAAAAGTTTTCTTAAATTATCGATGCCTATGGACTCTGAACCTAAATTAGGAACTAGGTTTTGGAAGGAACACCTGAGCCCTGCAGATCAAGGTCCTGGGGGCCACGATCATGCCTCCATGCACCAACATGGGCAACGGAGACTCAGGTGACAAAAAAGTCGCCTCCCACGTGAGTCACGATGGGCATTCACGGCTCCCCAGGGAGAAGTCCGTGTGGGCGGGGAATGATGGGGTGATTGGGAGAGGAAGGGGACCTCCCCCC
>NW_007250439.1:10827-11735 GCF_000164805.1 Carlito syrichta
ATCGGCGTCACCCACCAAGCCTTCCCATGGGAGAACCCCTGGTGCAGGTGTGTGTCTCCACATGGGCACCACCATTCCACGGGACTTGTTCCCTAGGGTTAGTCCCCTCCCACCTCCCAGGGGCCACCACAGGGAAAGGGAGGGCCTGACTCTCAAATCTATGAGGGACAGGTATGGCTGGGTGACTCACACCTGTCTCCTTGGCTTTTGGGGAGGCCAAGACAGGAAGATGGCTGGAACCTGGGAACTTGAGACCAGGCTGGACACGATAGCAATCCCCCAACTCAAACCCAGGCAAAACCCAGAAAACTTTCGTTGAGGGCAGTCCTTGGCAGTAGAATCGCCTCTGGCTCAGAGTTCATAACAATGCAGGAAGACAAGGATTTGGACCAAATGGAAAGCCTGTGACTGCAGCAGTTTGAGATGCCCACCCTGAGAGGATGGCCCAAGTTTTGTGTTTTGAGAGCACCCTGAGCAACCTAGTGAGGAAAGAAATGAAAAGAAAGAAAGAAAGAAAGAAATCCATTATCCTGCAAACATTCTGCCCTCAGTCTGTCCATCCCTGCTCCACCCCAAATGTGAGGGTCACCCACGCTCAGCAACTTCCAGCCACAACCTCCCCAATGCCTGCACCCCTTTTGGTGCAGGAGTTCTTGAGGCTCCCTGGCAGGGTTCCTGCTGAATCTCCTCTGAGTGGCTGGAACCATAGGCCTTCGCCACCTTGCCCAGCTATTCTTTGGATTTATTTTTGATGGCTGAGATGAGATCTCACCCCATGTTCCAGACGGGTGTCAAACTCACAGTCTCAGGCTGTCCACTCACCTGGGCCACCGAAGGACAAGGATGCCAGGCTGAGCCCCTGAGCCCGGTCTGAGGTTGTGGTGGTGGTGGTGGTTTCAATTATTATT
>NW_007250440.1:0-1123 GCF_000164805.1 Carlito syrichta
ACAATCATTTCTTCACAAAACAGCTAGAGTGATTCTTTTTAAGTATGTCAGATCTTCTTGTTTCTCTGCCGAAAACTCTTTAATGGCTTCTCCTCTAATTTGGAAGAAAAGCCAAGGTCAAGGTCTTTACCATGCCCATAAAGCCCTCTTGTTATCTGATATCTCCTTGACCTGGTACTTCTATATGTACGTGTGAGTGTGTGTAAGAGGTAGTAAAATTGCAATATTATATATGTATATAAAATTTAAAATTATATATTTATGTGTGTGTCTGTGCATAAGTGTGAATAGTGAGGTCAAGTGGTATCACTATGTCTCTTTTACCCTTTCTTTCTGCCCACCCCCAATATTGAGCGCATCTATGTTATTTCTATATTGAGAAAGATTTAGAGAGGAAGACGAGGGGGAGAGCATGTTTTAAGCTTACTATACTGCAGTCACATTTGTCCTCTGCATCTTAGGACCTCTTCCCTCCATGGAAACACTTTGTCCCCAAACAAGAACATGATTTGCACTCCCACTTTCTTAAGATTTCTAATTTAGTGCCATTGTTCAGAGCGACTTCACTATCAGTCTAAATTAGTCATACTTTTTCCGTCACTTTCTGTTGTCTTACTTGATTTATTTTGTTCCATAGCACTTACCGCCACCTGACACATTTTAAATTTACTTATGCTTTCTTCTTGCACAAGAATGTAAGCTCTGTAGGGCAGGGCTTTTGTTTTGTTCAATACTGTATCTACAGCTCTAGAGCAGTGCCTACCCCTTAGTAGGTTTCACAATGAATATAAATGAATAAGTGAGTGAATGAGTGAGTGAGTGAATAGATGGCACTATCTAGCAATCTGTTAGAAGTGCTGATGCTAACCTTTCAGAAAGTTAGGATCAGACGAGTGAATGTGGAAGTTATTCTTATTGAGATGATAAGTAAAACTGTAAAGACACTAAACTGACAAAGGAAACAGGAGTCAAAAGAGAGACAGAAGAAAGGGACCCAAATATAGAAACTTGGAAAATTAGAAACTTGGAAAATTAGCTCTAGATTTGTGGGAGATTAAAGAATCTATGAAAGGATGCAGAAAAGGGACAGTACAAAATCAAGACTAAAAACCCCACAGGTATT
>NW_007250440.1:2808-4014 GCF_000164805.1 Carlito syrichta
TAAACTGTCAGAGATCAATTTTCTTCTCCTAAAATAATAACCTACCCAAAGTTCATTGTGCTGATTAAGTGAGATAATGCATACAAAATTTAGCATATTGTCTAGTTCATGTAAAATGCTCAGTAAATATTAGCTTCCTAGAATTTGTGTTTTCAAGGGAATCAATTATGTGTGTTTGTGGATATTTTTGGTTATATTTGCATAAAGTATTTCTGGAAGGATAATGTCAGATTATTTCAGTGAAAAGAATGGTAGTCAGTAAAAGGGGTACTTTTCCATTGTACTAATATAACCTTTAGTATCTCTTGAAATGTAAACATTTGAATGTATCACCTATTCAAAAACAATACAATTTAAATACAGCAAATAAATAAAAGCTGTCAATTTTACAGACTTCTAAAAAAATTTTTACTGACTTCTAATACAATGCACATATACTGTATTTTGCAATAATGGATCTTACATTAAATTAAGAATTAATCCAAATACCAAGTTGGGAGAGTAATAGAAAAAGGGATCATATTTCCTTTTTATACAGCCTAACCTATTTCTCCACATTATTTGCTTTTTTGTTTGTTTAACTTTCTCATTAGTCATTGATTAAAATACAGGTAAATCCTCACTTCACATCGTTACAGTATGCATAATTTCAGTTACTACAGTTTAGATTTATAACAGCAATGTTTCAACAAGGGTTCAAAATTTAGTTATCATACTATATTTGCTGTGAGTAAGTTGCACAAAGAACAAATTTTGTAGCTAGCTCTTTAGCCTATATATCACCACATAAATAGCAGATACAGTTCATGAACAGATACCAATCATGTCACTTCTTTCAATAGCTTTGCACTGTGTAATTTATAAAGTTATTTTATATACATTAACTTGCTGATTTCTCACAATAACATTAAAATTTGGGAGTTATTTCCATCTCACTGATGAAGAAACTGAGACTCATGAGCTACACTATTAGCAAATGGTTAGGCCCAGACTCAGATGCTGAGGTTTCCATTTTATGTTCTGGGGTTTCCACTGTATCATTTTGCCTTCCTGAGGAAGGTTCCAAACCAAATCCACAGAAAGTTTCTCACCTGAAAAATTAAGTACAACACATTTCTTTTTCATCAGACAATATGAACTTCATGTTTAATCTTAAAGAATATGATTTATGAGTCCAATTATAATCTTTAATGAAATGTAATAATG
>NW_007250441.1:0-1430 GCF_000164805.1 Carlito syrichta
AAAGGAATGGAGTAGAATGGAATGGAATGGAAGGAAAAGAAGAGGAGAGTAATGGAAGGGAATAGAGAGGAATGGAAGGAATGGGAGAAATTGAATGGAGAGGAAAGGAAAGGCGAGGAATGGAATGCAATGGAATGGATAGGAATGGATTAGAATGGAATGGAATGCAATGGAGAGGAATGGAATGTAATGAATGGAAAAAGGAGGAATGGTATGGAGAGGTATGGAATGGAATCCATTGGAATGTAATGTAATGGAGAGGAATGGAATGGAAAGGAATGAAATGGAATTGAATGGAGAAGAATGGAATGAATGGATGGAATGGAATGGTGAGGAATGTAATGTAATGGAATGGAAAAGAAAGGAATGGAAAGAAATGGAGAGGAATGATTGGAATGGATTAGAATGGATGGGAATGGAAAGGAGACATTTGGAGTAGAATGGAAAGGAAAGGAGAGGAATGGAAAAGAATGGATAGGAATGGAGAGGAATGTAAATGAAATGAATATAATAGAATGGAATGGAATGAAATGCAGAGGAATGGTTTGGAATGGAATGGGGAGGAATGGAATGGAGAGGAATGATATGGAGAAGAATGGAATGGAATGGAGTAAAAAGGAACGGAATGGAATGGAAGGGAGAGGAATGGATTGGAAAGGAGAGTAATGGAATGGAATGGAGTCGAATGGAAAGGAATGCAGTGAGGAATGAAATGGAAAGGAGTGGAATAGAATGGAGAGGAATGGAATTGAATGGAGTGTAAAGAATTGGAATGGGGAGGAATGGAATGGAATGGAGAGGAATGGAATTCAATGGAGTGGAATGCAATGGAATGGATGAAATGGAATCGAATGTAATGGAGAGAATTGGAATAGAATGGATTGGAATGGAGAAGAATGCAATGGAATGAAATGTCAAGGAATGAAAAGGAGAGAATGGAATGGAGTGGAATGGAATGTATGGAATGGAATGGAATGGAATAGGAGGAATGGAAAGGAATGGAGAGAAATGGAATGGAATGGAGTGGAATGGAATGCAATGCAATGGACAGGAGTGAATTTGACAGGAATGGAAAGCAATGGAATGTAGAGGAAGGTAATAGAATAGAATAGAATAGAATAGAATGGAGAGGAATGGAATGGGGAGGAAAGAAAAAAATTGGAGAGGAAAGATAGGAATGGATTGGAATGGAGTGGAATGGAATGCAATGGAGAGGAATGGAATAGAATGGAATGGAATTAAGAGTAACGGGATGGAAATGAATAGAATGGAATGGAATGGATGGAATGGAATGGAATGGACTGGTGAATAATGTAATGGAATGGAATGGAAAAGAAAGGAATGGAACGAAATGGAGAGGAATGATTGGGATGGATTGGAATGGATGGGAATGGAAAGGAGACATTTGGAATGGAATGGAAAGGAAAGGA
>NW_007250441.1:1450-6805 GCF_000164805.1 Carlito syrichta
ATAGAATTGAATTGAAAGTAATGGAATGAAGAATAATGGAATAGAATTGATTGGAATGGATTGGAATGGAGAGGAATGGAAAGTAATGGAACAGAGAGGAATGGAATGCAGAGTAATGGAATGGAATGGAGAGGATTGGAATGGAATGGAGAGGTTTGGAATGGAATGGAATGGAATGGAGAGGAATGGAATGCAGAGGAATGGAATTGAATGAAGAGTAATTGAATGGAATGAATGAATGGAATAGAGAGGAATGGAAAGGAATGGAGAGAAATGGAATGGAATGGAGTGGAATGGAATGCAATGCAATGGACAGGAGTGAATTTGACAGGAATGGAAAGCAATGGAATGTAGAGGAAGGTAATAGAATAGAATAGAATAGAATAGAATAGAATAGAATAGAATAGAATAGAATGGAGAGGAATGGAATGGGGAGGAAAGAAAAAAATTGGAGAGGAAAGATAGGAATGGATTGGAATGGAGTGGAATGGAATGCAATGGAGAGGAATGGAATAGAATGGAATGGAATTAAGAGTAACGGGATGGAAATGAATAGAATGGAATGGAATGGATGGAATGGAATGGAATGGAATGGTGAATAATGTAATGGAATGGAATGGAAAAGAAAGGAATGGAACGAAATGGAGAGGAATGATTGGGATGGATTGGAATGGATGGGAATGGAAAGGAGACATTTGGAATGGAATGGAAAGGAAAGGAAAGGAGAGGAATGGAAAAGAATGGATTGGAATGGAGAGGAATGCAAATGAAAAGAATATAATGGAATGGAATGGAATGAAATACAGAGGAATAGATTGGAATGGAATGGGGAGGAATGGAATGGAGAGGAATGGTATGGAGTTGAATGGAATGGATTGGAGTGGAAAGGAACGGAATGGAATGGAAGGGAGAGGAATGGATTGGAAGGGAGAGTAATGGAGTGGAATGGAGTGGAATGGAATGGAATGGAGAGGAATGGAATTCAATGGAGTGGAAAGCAATGGAATGGATGAAATGAAATTGAATGTAATGGAGAGAATTGGAATAGAATGGAATGGGATGGAGAAGAATGCAATGGAATGAAATGTCTAGGAATGAAAAGGAGAGAATGGAATGGAGTGGAATGGAATGTATGGAATGGAATCAGAGGAATGGAATGGAGAATAATGGAAAGGAGCGGAGTGGAATGTAATTGAAAGTCATGGAGAGGAATCAAATGAAATGGAGAGGATTGGAATGGAATGAAGTTGAATGGAATGGAATGGAGTGGATTTAAATGGTATGTAATATAGTGGATTGTAATGAAATGAAATGGAGTGTAATGGATTGAAATCGAATGAGATAGAGAGGAATGAAATGAATTTCCGAGGAATGGTTGCAGAGTAAAATAATAGAATTGAATTGAAAGTAATGGAATGAAGAATAATGGAATAGAATTGATTGGAATAGATTGGAATGGAGAGGAATGGAAAGTAATGGAACAGAGAGGAATTGAATGCAGATTAATGGAATGGAATGGAGAGGATTGGAATGGAATGGAGAGATATGGAATGGAATGGAATGGAACGGAGAGTAATGGAATGCAGTGGAATGGGTAGGATTGGTATGGAATGGAATGAATGGAATGGAAAGGAATGGAATGTAATGCATGGAAAGGGGAGGAATGCTATGGAAAGGAATGGAATGGAGAGGTATGGTATGGATTCGATTTGGAATGGAATAAAATGGAGAGGAATGAAATAGAATGGAATGGAAAGGAATGAAATGGAATTGAATGGAGAGGAATGGAATGGAATGGAGTGGAATGCAATGGAATGGAATGAAATTGATTCGAATGAAATGGAGATAATTGGAATGGAATGCAATAGAATGAAGAGGAATGCAATGGAATGGAATGTAGAGGAATGAAAAGGAGAGTAATGGAATGGAATGGATGGAATGGAATGGAATAGAGAGGAATGGAATGGAGAATAAAGTAAAGGAGTGGAATGGAATGGAATGGTATTGAGAAGAATGGAGTGAAGTGGAGAGGATTTGAATGGAATGAAGTTGAATGGAATGGAATGGAATGGATTTGAATGGTATGTAATAGAGAGGACTGGAATGGAATGAAATGGAGTGTAATGGAATGTAATCAAATGGGATAGAGAGGAAAGAAATGAATTTCCGAGTAAGGGTTGGAGAAGAAGATAATAGAATTGAATAGAATGTAATGGAATAAAGAATAAGGGAATGGAATTGATTGGAATGGATTGGAATGAGGAATGGAAAGGAATGAACGAGAGAGTTATGGAATGCAGAGGAATGGAATGGAATGGAGAGGGATGGAATGGAATGGAATGGAATGGAGAGGAATGGAATGCAGTGGAATGGAATGGAATGAAGAGAACTTGAATGGAAGGAATGGAGTGGAATAGAGAGGAATGGCAAGGAATGGAGAGGAATGGAATGGAATGGAGTGGAATGGAAAGGAATGGAACGAACAGGAAAGAATTGGACAGGAATGAAAAGCAACGGAATGTTGAGGAATGGAATAGTATAGAATAGAATGGAATGGAATCGAATGGAGAGGAGTGGAATGGGGAGGAATGTAAAGAATTGGAGAGGGTGATTGGTATGGATTGGAATGGAAGGAAATGGAATGGTATGGAATGAAGAGGAATGGAATAGAAAGGAATGCAATTAAGAGGAATGGAAAGGAAATGAATAGAATGGAATGGAATGAAATGGAATACAGAAAAATGGAATAGAATGGAATGGAGAGGAATGGTATGGAGAGGAAAGGATATGGAATGAAAAGGAATGGAATGGAATGGAGAGGGATGGAGAAGAATGGATTGGAGAGGAATGGAGAGGAAAGGAAAGGAATGGAATGGAATAGAATGGAGAGGAATAGAATTGAATTGAGTGGAATGGAATGGAATGGGAAGGAATGGAATAGAATGGAGAGGGTTGGAGAAGAATGGATTGGAGAGGAATGGAGAGGAAAGGAAAGGAATGGAATGGAATAGAATGGAGAGGAATAGAATTGAATTGAGTGGAATGGAATAGAATGGGAAGGAATGGAATAGAATGGAGAGGAATGGAATGGAATGTAGAGGATAGAAATGGAATGGAGTGGCATGGAATGGAATGGAATGGAGAGTAATGGAATGGAATGGAGGGGAGTTGAATGGAATGGAAGGCATGGAATGGAATGGAGAGTAATGGAATGGAATGGAAATAATGGAGAGGTATGGGATGGAATGGAGTGGCACGGAATAGAATGGAATGGAATGGAGTGGAATAGAATGGAATGGAATGGAAAGTAATAGAATGGAGTGGAATAGAACCGAGTGGAATGGATTGGAATGGAATGGAATGGAATGCAATGGAATGGAATGCAATGGAATGGAAAAGAAGAGAATTGAACAAGATGGAATGTAATGTAATGAAGAGGAATGGAATGGAATCAATGGAATGGATTGGAATGGAGAGTGATGGAATGGAGTAGAGAGGAATGGAAAGAAATGGAGAGGAATAGAATGTGATGGAAAAGAATAGAATGGAATGGAATGGAATTGAAGTGAATGGAACAGGGAGGAATGTAATGGAGTGGAGGAAATGTAATGGAAAATAGTGAAATTGAATCGGGAGGAATGGAATGGAATGGAATGCGGAGGAATGGAATAGAATAGAATGCAGAGGATTGGTATGGAGATGAATGAAATGGAATGTAATGGAAAGTAATGGAATAGAGAGTAGTGGAATGGAAGGGAGAGGAAAGGAATGGAATGGAGTGGAATGGAATGGAAAGTAGTGGAATGGAATGGAATGGAGTGGAATGGAATGGAATTGAATGGAATGAATGGAGAGGAATGAATTGGAATGGAATAGAGAAGATTGGAATAAAGAGGAATGGAATGGAAGGGAGAGGAATGGAATGGAATGGAATTTGTGGAGAGGAAAGAAATAGAGAAAAATGGAAAGGAATGGAACGGAGTGGAATGGAGAGGAATGGAATGGAATGGAGAGGAATTGAATGGAATGGAATGGACGGAAATCGAATAGAGAGGAATGGAATGCAATGGAATAGAAAGGAAGGATTAGAATGAATGGAATGGAATGGAGAAAAATGGAAGGAATGGAATGTGATGGAATGGAAGGGAAGGGAATGGAATGGAGAAGAATGGAATGGACAAGAATAAAATGGAATGAAAAGCAATTTAATGGAATGGAATGGAATGGAGATGGATGGAATGGAATGGAAGGGAGAGGAATGGAAAGGAATGAATTGTAATGGAATGGAATCGAATGGAGTGAAATGGAAAGGAATGTAGAGGAATAGAATAAAATGGAATGGAGTGGAATACAATGGAGAGAAATGAAATGGATGGAATGGATTAGAGTGCCATGGAATGGAGAGGAATGGAATCGACTGAACTGAAATGCAGTGAAATGGAAATGAATGAAGTGGAATGGAAGGGAGAAGAATGGAATGGGAAGAACGGAATGGAATGGAGGGGAATGGAATGCAGTGAAACAGAATGGAGTGGAATGAAATGGATTGGAATGGAATGGAGAGAAAAGGAACCAAAGGATTGCAATGTAATTAAAAGGAATGGAGATCAACGGAATGGAAAGGAACTGATGGGAGAGTAATGGAATGGAATGAGAGGAACAAAATGGAATGGAGAGGAATGGAATGTAATGGAAAGGAATGGAATGGAATGGAACGGAAAGGAGAGGAATGGAAGGGAATGGAGAGTAATGGAATGGAATGGAGAGAAATGGAATGGAGAGAAATGGAGTGGGGAGAAATTGAATGCACTTGAAAGGATAGGAATGCATTAGAATGGAATGGAATGGAATTCAATGGAATGGAATGGAATGGAGAGCAATGGAATGGAATGAATGTAATGGAACGGAATGGACAGGAATGGACAGGATCGGAATGGAGTGCAATGGAGAGGAATGGAATGCAATCGAATGGAATACAATGGAGTGTAATGGAACGAAATGGAGCGGAATAGAATGCAATGGAATGGAGAATAATGGAATGAAATGGAAAGGAATGGATTGGAAAGGAGAAGAATGGAATGGCAAGGAATGGAATGGAATGGAGAGGAGTGGAATGGAATCAAATGGAGTGAAATGGAATGGAATGGAGAGGAATGAAATTGACTGGAATGGAGTGGAACTGACTGGAATGGAATGGAATGAGAATGATTGGAATGGAGTGTAATGGAATGGAAAGGAATGGAATGGAGTGGAATTGAATGGAATTTAAAGGAAAGGAAAGAAGAGTGATCCAGGAGAGAGAAATGGAAAGGAGAGGAAAGGAATGGAATGGTGAGGAAGGGAGTGGAAAGGAAT
>NW_007250441.1:6825-7301 GCF_000164805.1 Carlito syrichta
GGAATGGAATGCAGTGAAACAGAATGGAGTGGAATGAAATGGATTGGAATGGAATGGAGAGAAAAGGAACCAAAGGATTGCAATGTAATTAAAAGGAATGGAGATCAACGGAATGGAAAGGAACTGATGGGAGAGTAATGGAATGGAAATGAGAGGAACAAAATGGAATGGAGAGGAATGGAATGTAATGGAAAGGAATGGAATGGAATGGAATGGAATTGAAAGTCATGGAGAGGAATTGAATGAAATGGAGAGGATTGGAATGGAATGAAGTTGAATGGAATGGAATGGAGTGGATTTGAATGGTATGTAATATAGAGGATTGTAATGAAATGAAATGGAGTGTAATGGGTTGGAATCGAATGAGATAGAGAGGAATGAAATGAATTTTGGAGCAATGGTTGGAGAGGAAAATTATAGAATTGAATTGAAAGTAATGGAATGAAGAATAATGGAATAGAATTGATTGGAATGGA